>NC_081411.1:213377653-213682653 GCF_030272615.1 Cryptomeria japonica
TACTTTACTGATATCCATTACTACCATAAAAAAAATTATGAATAAAATAGGAAAAAATATCAAATTTGTAAAATTAAATAAATACATAAAACACTAAATAAATATTATATGTTACATACTTTATCACGGAAAGGAGTAATCAAGTAGAATCTAGGAAACAACATATCTCATAAACATGAATAGTTAAAATCACACCCAGAAAACCAAAAGAATAAATTAATGATCATAAATAGAACAAATGTAGCTGCTGATCAACTTTTTAAGAAAATTTGTGGAGTTGGTGGTCCCATTAGTATCTTTTTTTTTGGTTAATTTTTAAGCTAAATCTTAAAATAGATGTGGGAACATGAACTTAATTAGCCGCATGGGAACATGAGGTTAAGATTGTGATTTCTTGTAATTTACAGTAATCAAACACCAGGACCCCATGCTTATATCAGCACATATATGTGTTTTTATTAATAAAGGGAACACGTGTTAAATACTCTTGAGCACAAGCCATTAAAGATTTTATTTCAAGAGGCAGGCTTATTATTAAATATGATCTGATTGAAATTATGAGAGAAATCAAGTTTTGTTGAGTACAAGATCCCAAAATTATATCCAAACAAATTTGATTGAATTGCTGGGGTCTCATGGAGGGGAGCTCCTGAATTTTAAAAAAAATATTTTACAGCTATTTGTCCCATGAATTTATGCTATAGTGCAGCTTAAAAATTTAAACACTCAAATTTAAGAAAGCTAATGATTACATGTAGAAACATTTGCAAGCCTACAAAGTAGGATCTTTTATTTTTATTTTATTTTCTTCATACAATCTCTTGTATTTAAAAAATAGAAACTTAAGCCCCTCCATAAAACGTTAAAAACTTAAAATTTGTATATCCATATTAAATATTAAAAAAGTAATCTTATAAATGATATTGAATCTTCAATTAGAAACAGCTACATTGCCATCACAAGTCTATATACTTGTCCACAAAATCCATTAATACATCCTCTTTTTGTATCTATATATCTGGTATTAAAACGTCTATATCCCTCAAATCCATATACTCCATTTTCCCCATCGGCTTCAATCTGCCCATTTGTTATTTCCCTGTCTGTGTAGATTATAGTCTTTTCCCTAGCCATAGCTATGTTATGGCATGACCAGTGCAGCAAAAGTATTTAGGAAATTCATTTGAAACCGAAAGTACTTTTTTTTTAGGAAAGTACAATAGAAAACTAAAAGAAATCAGGTATAATAGAAAGTTACCAGTTTATAACACACTCAAAGATAGCAATCTGCCTATTTCAATTGAGAATAAAAATCGAGACGATGATGGAGGAGGGTTAACGAAATAGAAAATCATTTTATATACATAAGTCACTTATTCATTATATTATTCAATTAATATAAATTATTTAAAAAATAGATTATTCATTAAGTTTTTTTTTAACTTAACAAAATGCCATCTAATTTAATTGGGACATGCATAAAGATATTATATTTTCTAAATAAATATATTTTTAATTCAATTTTAAATTTTATGTTTGATGGTTTAATAACTTTCTATAGAGGCAATTCATTTTTGTTAAAAGGAAAATAAATTTTCATTGAGTACACATTAGTAATTATATTTTTTAATTAAATATTAGGGTCTAAATAAATAAAATTAGTTATCGTCTTAATCATAATGTTATATCCCCATATCCTTACACAAACTCTAACCCTCATTATTTTAAAGTCTTGGATGTGTTGGGTTAGGATGAGAGTTTGAGTTAAATTAGGGTTAGGGTTTAAGTTAGAGATAGGATTTAATTAGGGGTTTTGATTAAGGTTATGGTTAGTGTTAGGGTTCTAGGATAAATCTTGAGGTCAAGGTTGGGGTTGGGGTTTAATTAGGGTTAGGGTCATAGTTTATTAGGGTTAAGATTAATATTCTAGATGAAAGCTTGGATCAAGGTCAAGTTTAGGCTTGGGTTGGTGTGATAGTTCATTTAGAGTGAAGGTTAAAGTTAGGGTTAAATTAGGTCTATGGTTAGCAATACATTTGTTAAACTTGTTATAATTAATGCCTTACATCATTAGGTTAGGGTTAGGGTTAGTGTTAAAAAGTTATAGAATAAACTTTGATATCAAGGTTATAGTTTGCATTAAGGTTGCACTAGGGTTTAGGTTCAAGATTAATTAAGATTAAAAATAGAATAAGGATTGCCATTACAATTAGAGTAAGTGTTAGGGTTAAGGCTAGGTTAGGCTAGGGTTAAATAGGGTTAGGTATCAATTAGGATTATAGAAGAAATATTTGACTTAGGGTTAGGGTTATATTATGAATAGAATTTCAATAGCATTAGGGTTAATATTAGTTTAGGTTAAGGTTAAGGTTAAGGTTAGGATTTAATTAGGATTAAGGTTAATGTTAGATTAGGATTCAATAAGGGAAAAATATTTTATTTATGATAAGGTTTGAATTAGGGTTATGATTGGGCTTTAATTTGGGCTATAACTAAAATTAGAGTTAGGGTTAAATTGGGGTTAGGATTAATGTCAAGCTATATTCTAAACAATTTTAGCATTAGGGTTAAATTAGAGCCAATATTGGACTAGGGTTAAAGTTAGGGTTAGAGTGAAAATTAGAGATAGGATTTGGATTATGGTTAAATTAGGGTGAGGTTTCAATGGGTTGGGGCTAAGATTAAGGTTAGTGTTCAAGTTGAGTTGTAGGTAAATGAGTGTTCAAGTTAGGATTTATTTTAAATTAGGATTAATATTCAATTAATATTATCAATAGATTTTAGTTATGGCTAAGGTTTAATTAGTGTTAGAGTTATGGCTATGATTCAATTAAGTCAGGATTTAGTTAGTGTTCATAAAATGTTGATGTTATAGTTCAATTACCGTCAAGGTTAGAATTAGAATAAAGTTGGGATTACTGTTTAATTATGATTATGGTTTGAATATTATTAGTGTTAATATTAGGTTAGTAAGGTTAGGGTTAGGTTTAATGTTAGGTTAGGGTTTAATAAGAGTTAGGGCTAGGGCTCAATTAGAGTTCAATTAGAGTTAGGGTAAAATTATGGTTATAAGAAAAATATTTGAGTTGGAATTAACATATAATTAGGGTTAGGGTCAAGATTGGAGATTAATTATGGTTGGGTTAATGTTAGATTATGGTTTAGATAAGTTTATCATTAGCAATCAATGAGGGTTATATTTAATGTTAGATTAGGATTAAGGTTAGGCTTAGAATTGAAATTAAAAATAGGATTGGGCTTAGAGATGAATTAACATTAGGATCAATGTTACATTAGGGTTTAAATAGGGGTATGTCTAGATTCTATTGGGGTTAGATTTAATATTAGATAAGGGTTAAGGTTAAGGTTACACTTAGAATTAAAGATATATGATTAGGGTTAGGTTTCAATAAGTATCATATATATTAAACCTAATATTTATTTATAAGTAGATCATTGTAAATCAAATGTTATTTTGAATTTTCCTTCAAATAATTTAAGTGATTTATTAAATAATTTCACATCAATTTTATTACAATCAACTCTTTACTATTATTTAAGAATGCTAAATATATTTTTAAGTTTAATATCTTTGGACCTACTTTACTTGGATCTCTCAAAATATAAATATGCTAGTAATAATATTAATCATTATATTCATAATCACAATATATAAACATTTATAATTAGAATTCATAGTGTTATCTCACTTGTTGGGAATGTAGCAGCTTATTACCAGCTGATGGATCGGTGGACAACATGTTATCTGTTGTTAAGTTGTAAACTTCGGAGGATTTCTTCTATCCTTCATCGTCATAAGAATTAAAGTTCTTCAAAACCTCTTCCATCGCGATAAGATTTAAACTTCTGCAAACTTCCTCCTTCGTCATTTGCCTTAATTTTCTTCAAGCCTTCTCGCTTGGCATTTTGGTAAGTTTCTTCAAGTTTTTGTTACAATCAAACAGGTCAGAGCTAGAAGAAGATTAAGGCCATGACGTTGTGGGAGGCTCGTTTTCTCGAAAAAAAAACTAAAGCCCATCATTCTATCATGTTTGATTGACGCTTCCAACGTTTTAAAACCACAGGACTTCACGCAGGAAGAAATATAGTTTGCTCGAGGAAGGCTGGGAAATACTACTTTTAGGGGCCGTTTGTGGAAGGGCAAAGTCCACGAATTTGAGGTTTAAACGCTGTGCTCTCTTTTCATTCAATTTTTAAAGATGTGTTACACAATTCGTGAGTATTACGTGCTTGGTACTTCTCAGAAAAATAAATTCAGCTAAGAAAAAATACTTTCTACATTGAAATAGGGAGCTTGCTATCTTAGTGTCACTTATAAACTGACAGGGTTCTATTGCATGTAACTTATTTTGGATTTCTATTTTATTTTCCTCCATGAAACAAAGTGTTTCCAGTTTTTAGTGAGTTTAATAGATTTGTTTAATGTCGTGAGTTGTCTGTCATTTGCTTAAAGCTTCATTTTGTTGGTATGTACATATTGTACCATAGTTTTCTGGTTTTTCATTTTAATTTGGATTGTTTTGCTAAGAGAGCATGCATGTATTCATTCTTTATTGTAAAGGTCCTGTGTTTATAATTTAGCAACCACCAACAAGTAGCTTAATTTAGGCAATGGTTTTTCTACTCATTATTGATTTAAAAGTTTTAAAAGTTTTGAAAGAAAATTTTGGATCTTCGTGTAATTATCTGCATTTTTTCTTTTGGTTTTAATTAATGGTTTATAAATCTAGTGTTGTAAATTATAACTCTTTATAATTTCACATTTATTTTTCTTTTCTTTCTTTAGTATGTTTCTTTCGAGGTCATGTTTAACTTATTTTTGCCTTTTCACATCTAAACTATTGTCATATACACCTGAGGTGACCTAGTCTTATGTCTTGCTTGTGCACTCCACACCTGCATCTATTCCACCTCCTTTTTGTGTGGACTATGGTTCTACACACTAAATTCTTGGTGGACTGGGATGCTAGGTGCCATAGTCCCTCCTAGAAGGGCCCAAATTTGAATTTGTGGGAGTATCGATTCTCACGATTTATGATCTGATATTGATAAATTGATACGATCCATGGAAGTCAACCTAAAAGTGAAAATACCTTGCTAACCCTATATAAAGGCATCATCCCTAATTCATTTATCATCTAATCATTTCATTCTGAAACTTTTTTAATTCGTTTAAGGGAAAATTTGAGCACAAGGAGCATCAAGCTACATCAAGTTGTTTTCAAGTATGTGTTTATGTCGGATTTTATTATGATTTATTGTGTTATTGCATAAGACTTGGACGAATTATCTAAAGAGAATTTCATCATTAATCAAAGGTATAATCATTTCATTTTAGAACTTTCAATTTAACATTTCTTTTAGATTTAGAATTTTCCCTACCAAGAGTAATATCTATTTTCGTCATTCTTGTAGTGGAGGTTAACACATACATGAAACTTGACTTAGGTAAGCCCCTATATAGCCCAACACCATTTTCTTCTTCTTTTTATGCATTTCAAAGCTTAGAAACATGTTGTAGACTTGTTCCTACCAAGAGTAGTCTCTCTTTTCATTATTCTTGTAGTGGAGGTTAACACCTACGTGAAGTTTGACTGAGGAAAGCCCCTATATAGCCCACCACCATTTCCTTCTTCTTTTTATGCATTTCCAAGCTTAGAAATTGGTTGCGGGCTCAATTTGAATTTACAACAACATAGTGAACACATAGATAGAGGCAACTAGAAAAAAATCAACCAAAAAGAAAGGACTAAAGTGCCTAGCATCCTCATCCACCTAGAATAAGGAAAATAGCACTAGTGTCGAGGTGTTTTGACCTAAAAGTTGACTAGAAGCTAGTTTGGCTACTTCTGAGACTAGTTTGACCCTATTGGAAAATAATTTAAATTCAATAAATAATTGAATAATAGTAATCTATAAATGTGCCCAAGTCGAGCGAGTGAGGGTGACGTATGCGACCATAGGGGTAATTTTATGTTGGCTTACACAATCAACTTAGGATCACAAGCATCAAGTTTTGCAGAGGTGACTACTATTTATCACGGGCTAATTATTATCAATGAAAGAAAGTACAATCAAATCATAATAGAAGGTGATTCAAAAAACACAATCCTTCTTCTTAAGAATGAAGCTACTTTAGACTGGAAGTATGAAAACTTGGTGGCCAAGTGTAAGACCCTCATTCAAAGAATTAGATGTAATTAGCCACATCTACCTCTGTCACACGAGAAAGGAAGCCAACAAAGTTGCAGACAAGATGGCATCAATCGGATCATTTTCCAAGGAGTTAAAAATATGGGCAAATATCTATGATATATCGGATTTGGTTCGTGCAACAATCTCTGAGGACAAAATGTTTAATGATGGAGTATAATTTAAAAATCATCTTTATTATTTTCCTCACCACCTTTTTGGTTAGTCATTTTCTTTTATGGTGGCAGACGTCCTATTCCAAAAGTATTGTCACTTTCATTCTTCAGGTTGTAAGTGGTGTCCAAAGAACTGGTTTTTGCATTACCCACCTGGTTTTTTCTTCGAAACTCCCTCTGTTTGAGATGGAGGGGACTTAATTCAAACAAAACCTGATAATGTGAAGAATTCAAGAGGAAACCAAAACTATGGAAGAAAGTGGTTAAAGGGAACCTGGATAGTTATGTCGAAGGCATCCAAGGTTTCTATCCAGAGCTTTCCAAGAATTTCGCACAAGCCTGCCAAAAGTGGGAGGTGAAGATTGGAAAGATCACCTTTAAAATCATACCAGAGTTGATTGCTACCATTACTGGGCTTCGACAGGATGGAATAATGTTCCCTAAGAAACCGAAAGGGTCTTATAAAGAGGAATTTAAACGATTCTTCAAGGTGGAAGGAGCTCATTAGTTACCAGCTTTTAAACATATAAATGAAACGATTCTTCAAGGTGGAAGGAGCTCATTAGTTACCAGCTTTTAAACATATAAATGTTTGTTATACTTATTTTATCTATTGTAAGATTTTAAATTTGAAGTCTACGTGCTACTCTAAGTTAATGTTCTTTACCTATTCTCAAATAAGTTTAGTCTAGTCCTCCATAATCATAGAAAATTTGAACATTAAGACACTTTCAATAATAATCACTTTAGAAAGTTAAAATTTGACTTCAAATTAAAAATTTATATCATTTCAGTTTACAGATTTCAATCAAAACTGACAGTTTATTGTTATATAAGGCTGTGTATTGAAAAATTCACAATTGAATAAAGTTTGGTTGATAAGATTATTTCAGTAAAAGTCAATTTTTAGGGTCAAAGTCAATTTTTAGGTCTAAAGTTTGGAAACAAGCATAAACTTCTTAATAAGACAGAATACAATCAAGTTTATAAATTTTGGTCAAGTTTGATACAAAGTTGGTAAACCCTGATATCACTTTGTATACAACTGTAAAAAATTTAGGCACAAAGATTATTCACTCACAGTCCTTTTCTACATTTAGAAAGTTGATTTTTGCTTTAATTTCTCAATAAGACAGATCATCGTTCAAGTTTATAAAATTTAGTCAAGCTTAGGACGATATTGATAAAACCCATCACTGAGAATTAAAATGACAGCCATTTATGACCATCAAGGCCTGCCATTTATGACTTTCCTGGAATCTTATTTGCAACACATTTCGTCAAATAAGACCTCATGACTGACGATTACTAGGAACGGCTGTTTCCGGGCAGACAGCTTTGATGTAGACATATATCATTATTGAGCGTATTGCAACAACCAGCACAATCATATTGACAGAAAACGTACTGGGAAGTATCTTTCTGCACTTTATACGATTGGGGAGGAAATTGTCTGCTCGGACAAGATCAGAAGGAACGAAGACAAAAATCAAGACCCACTCAATCAAATCAATTTCCAAGTACAGTCTGGACATTATCGCTAGGTTTCCTTAAAAAAACTTTTTTAATTTGAAACACTTCTAAAGTATATTGTATAATTATATAAAAACAATCTATCGTCCTGTTGATATTGCTCTAGCTTTGTAAGTGTAGTCTTATTCCTTTTTGAAGAATGAATCTTTAGTTTTCTATTGCATTTATTGCATCATCTATGTAGGTAGCTTTCACCTTTAAAGGGTCTTGTTTTCATAATTCTATAGTTGTTATTATTGCAGTTTAAGGATTAACGTCAACTATCAAAGAGAAACTATCACAATGATTAAATTGAAGGTCTTAAAAACGTAATTGAAATGCTTAAATGATCATAACAATAATAAAGCGATAAATTAACAAAGAGAGAAAGAAGAGAGAAGACAAGAACACCAGTTGATAACGGAGCTCACCAATATGGCTGGGGGCCCCTCTCCAACAGACTGACTGATCTTTGATTATGCTCCAACAATAGTTACAAGGTCTTCAACTTGCACAAGTTACAAGTCTCCTGATTACAATGAGTACAAAGTCATTCTCCTTCAAATGCAACAGCAAGACATTAGCCTTCCAACTTGCATAGAGATGAACTCTCAAACTTCATAAAACAATTCTCTCACAAATCACCACTATCTCAAACTCCCCACTTACCCCTCTTTTTATACACCATTTTTGCCCAATTTGACTTAAAACCAATTGATTTTGAAAATCTCCCTATATCTTCCATTTACAACCTTAAATCTTGAAAATCCCCTTTAATTAACATCAAAAAAATCCATATTTTAACCAGATCCTCTTAAAATGTATGTCTTATATAAATTAAGCCTTAAAATATAGCCTTCAGGTCTTTATTGAATCCCTTATTGACCGGATTGGGCGTTTGAGGTTTAAATTTGTTTCGACGGTTGATAGTGGAGGGGCTTGCGATTGGCCCAAGCCATCCAGTCACAGGTTTTACCTAATTCAAAATATTTTATTTATGGACTTGCTTGCTTAAATTGCAAGGTTCACGTGGGATCCTTTGGTTTGGAGATGCTAACGGAAGTTGGGTGGTGGTTCGGCCCACACCGATCCCCGATCTGCGGCTTGTTTTTTTAAAAATAAATTGATGCCCGTAAGTGATAGCGCGTAAAGCGGGGGTGTAGTGGTGAGGAAAGTTTGTAGCAAATGGGAGGTTGGGGTTTTGATTCCCCAAAACGTCTTTTGACCAAAACGTCCGCTGCGTGGAGCATTATCATTTTTTTTGGTGGAGAACATATCCACCCGGATCAATCCTCCTCCCCACTGGAGAGCTTTAGGACCTCCGAAAGCTTTATTACTCGGAAATTAAGTGGTGATACAACTCCCTCACTCTTTCAACCTCCATCCATTGTGCTTTTGCAGGATTCATCCAGAATCATTGGAGGCTCGTACAACCTTAGGTTTTCTATATTTACAACTGAGTAAATTTGCATATATGGAAGAAGATTAAGGCGAAATGCATTGGTACCGATCTTTTCCAAGATCTCAAAGGGACCATATCTGATAGGCTTAAGCTTCTTACCTTCACCTTACATTGTTTCCTTGCTGATATGTAACCAAACATGGTCACCAACCTGAAAATGATGATCTATGCGAAGCTTGTAATGTCAAGCCTTGCATTTGGCTTGTCTCTTCCCCAACTGAGCTTCTACTGCCTGATGAACTACTTGAAATTTTTGAATGAACTTCAAAGCCTTCTCTCCATCATGACGTCCATCTTCAACATCATCTTTTCCAAAGGCAAAGTCCATCAATGTTCTTGGCACGTACCCGAAACATGTCTCAAAAGGAGATCTTTTTGTTGAAGAGTGTGTTGCATGATTGTAACAATGTATTCAACATAGTGTAGACTCTCATCCCACAACTTGGGATGTTTGTTGCAGTAGCCTCGACGCAAGTGTACAAATGTTCTATTTACCACTTCTGTTTGTCCATCGGTCAGTGGATGGAAAGTTATACTTTTCCTTAGCTTTGTGTCTATGAGATTCCACAATGTAGCCCAAAATTCTCCTAGGAATCAAGAATCTCAATCTAATACAATGGAAGTAGGGAGTCCAAAATGGACCCATACATATTGGAAGTAAAAATGAGCTACCAGTTCAGCTGTGATCTGTTTCTTACAAGGCATTATAATACACATTTTGTTGAATCTGTCAACTACTACAAATAGATAGTCATGTCCCTTTTTAGATATGGGAAGTCCTGCAACAAAATCCATCGAAACACTTTCCCAAGGTCGAGACAGAACAGGAAGAGGTGTGTACAACCCCAACTTCCTGTTACTTGGTTTACTTGTTGCACACATTATACATCCTTTGATATATTTAGTTACAGTTTCCTGCATGTGAGGCCAATAACAATATTTTTGCAATTGAACCAATGTTTTACTTACCCCAAAATGTCCTGCAATCAAAGAGGTATGTGCTTCTCAAATCACCTGTGCCCGTTCATCTTTAGGAACACATAATTTACCCAAGTGGTACAACAAGTTATCCTACACATAGTAATCTTTTTCTTCTACATGTTTACCCTGGATTAAAACTGCATATATATCCTTAAAGTTCTCATCATTAGCATATTGTTCTTGAAAACTTTTACGAACCATGGAACTATTTTTAAGGATTATCAAAGCATTCTTAACTGGAAGCCTAGGGAGCATATCTGCTACTTTGTTATGGGAACCTTTCTTATACTTAATCACCAAATGAAACTGTTGAAGAAAACCCATCCACCTAAAATGCCTACTTTGTTGCAGTTTAGACAATGAGTGCAAATACTGAAGTGGTTGATGATCAGTGTGGATTACAGTTTCTTTGCCCATTAAGTAGTGTTTACATTCCTTAACATGAACTAAAGCATAAAGTTCCTTATCATAAGTGGGATAGTTACTTATTACTCCCGAAAAAGTTTCAGAGTGGTAGCAAACTGGTTTACCTCCTTGCATGAGTATAGCTCCCATGGCAAACCCACTTGCATCTGTCTCGATCTCATATGGATGATGTAAATCTGGTAAAGCCAGAACTGGTGCGGTTCTCAAATTTTCTTTCAAAGTGTCAAAAGCCTTCTTTTATGGACCTCCCCACTAAAAAGTTGACTTCGTATTGGTCAATGCATGCAATGGTGATGCGATAAAAGAGAAGTTTGCAATGAACTTCCTCCAGTACTGAAGTGCACCTAAGAAATTCCTGACTTCTATGACTGTACTTGGCTTAGGCCATTTCACAATACATTCGACCTTCGTAGGGTCTACTTTCAATTGACCATTCCCTACGATATAGCCTAGGTACACTAAGGATGTCTTAGCGAACTCGCATTTAGACATCTTTACAAAAAGTTTTTCTTTCCTTAATACATCAAGGATTTTTTTAACATGAGTTACATGATCTTCCCAAGACTTGCTGAATACAAGAATATCATATAAGTAGACTATGACAAAATCATCAATAAAAGGATGAAAGACATCATTCATGACTCTCATGAATGTAGTTGGTGCATTACAAATCCTGAAGGGCATAACCAACCACTCGTAAAGTCCTTGTTTAGTCTTAAAAGCAGTTTTCCAAATATCATTTTCTGCAATTTGTATCTGATGATATCCACTACGCAAGTCTAACTTAGTGAAATAAATTGCATGTTTCAATTGATCAAGTAAATCATCAATTCTAGGAAGAGGGTTCATGTTCTTTACTGTTATCTTATTCAGAGCCCTATAGTTGATGCACATTCTCCAAGTCCCATCTTTCTTTAGAACCAACACAATAGGAGAACCGCAAGGAGATGTACTAGGACGAATAACTCCTTTCTCAACTAGCTCTTGAACCTTCTTTTTGATCTCTTCATTTTGCAAGACTGATAAATGATACATGCCAATGTTTGGAAGTGGCACATCCTGCTGTAACTGGATCTCATGTTGTATCTCTCTCTTAGGAGGCAATCCTTTTGGTTCCTGAAACAAGTCATCATAAGCAGAAACAACTTTGACCATTTCAGCCTTATGTTTAGGATCACATCCTTTAAATGCCTCAGATGTTTATTCCTCTTTGTCTTTTACAAGCATTAACACAAACTTCTTACTAGAGTTGACTAACCTTTTCATCTTACCAACATTAACTAGTGAAAGATTATTCTTTACCTTATGTGCCTGTACAATGTATTCAACCTTATCTTTAAAAATATGGTATTTGTTCTCCCCTCTATAGAAGATAGCCTGTCGGTCATACAAATAGGGAGTCCCAAGTACAAGATCACAAATATCTAAAGGGACTACATCAGCTTCTACCTCATCTACAAAGTTTGCAGTGATAGCAAATCTTATCTTACATTGTTTAGTTACTTGCAATTGTGCATTATTGCAAACCCATCCCAGAGGGTATGGTTTCAGATGAGGTGTTGTAGTCAAGTTAATCTTTTTAAAAATTTCTTCAAATATCAAGTTAAATTGAGAACCTGTATCAAATAATGTATAAACTTTAGTATGTTTGATAACAGCCCAAATATGAAATAATTCATTCCTTTGCTTATCATTCTTAGGAGCAGAATCTTTACTTGTACTTGCACTTATATTAGAAGAACTTGTAGTTGATGAGAGAGATATACCTTTTTCTTTACCTTGGATTCCGACAGCAATGATATTTGTCTCATCTCCAGAGTCAGATCCAAGGTCCTGTTGAACTATAGCAGCAATCTTTTGTTTGTCTTTGTCTCCACCATATCTCTTTGGCTTCTTTTCAGGGTGCAACTTCCAACACCTAGAATCATCATGCCTTTCTTTCTTGCAATGTGAGCATGTGGTTTTTTCACCCTCTTTCTTCACTGTAGCTATCTTTTTCCCCTTCCCTTTGTTTTGGGATTTGTTCTCCGACTTAGATGGCTTCTTATCAGACTTATCAATAAAAGAACCCTTACCTCTTAACTCTAGGTGTGTGGCTTGAACACAGACTTCATCTAAGTTACTAGGATTCAAGACCAAAATTGAATGTCTCGGATAAGAGTAAAGACCACCTATGTACTTAAGAAACATGTCATGGGTATACAATGGAACATTTAATGCAATAGCCTTCTTTCTGAATTCATGGGTGTAATCCTGGACAGACTGACCTTTTCCTTGCCTAAAAAGTTGTCAGTTCATCATTAACTGTTGCATATGTCCTAGGGGATATAATTGCTTCTTGAGAGCATTAACAAAGTTTGACCAAGTTAAATTGATTTTACAATGTTAGAGTTGTACCTCCTAACCAAAGAGTAGCTAACTGGATCCTATCGGCATCATCTAAGAGGTTTTGGACTCTACAATAGACTTCAACCTGTTGAATCCAATCATCTAATTTTTCAGCATTTAATTCCCCACAATACTTTGGTAGATCAAATTTTACATTCAATTCAATCTTAGGCTTATGTGAACTCTTGAAAAGAGAAGAAGACTCAAAATAAGTAGAAGAGGGAGAAGACGTGGAAGAAGGAGAAGAAGGAGATGGAGGTGTTTTTGGAGGCTCACGGTCACTTCTTGGTCTTTTTCCTCTATTCTCACGAGCTGCACGTCTTCGCATCTTGTCCTCTCTCTCTTGTACTAAAACTTGTACAATAGTTTCCAAATTCTGAAGAGTCTTTTGAATACTCTTTTCTTCGGAACCTTGTCCACCAGCTTTTTCTTCCATTTGTGATGGTGGATTAGTTCTTTGTTTTCCGATCTCAGGATTATATTCTTCAAGTGTGCCTTCACCTCGTTGGCTCTTGGATTTCGTTATCATTCACCTCTGCAAACACTAGTCACAACAAGCTCTGATACCACTTGATCTGATGTTAGGATCTATGACTGTTGCACGTGTATGATTAACTATAACAACGATTAAATTGAAGGTCTTAAAAACATAATTAAAATGCTTAAATGATCATAACAATAATAAAATGATGAATTAACAAAGAGAGAAAGAAGAGAGAAGACAAGAACATGAGTTGATAACGGAGTTCACCAATATGGCTACGTCTCCGGGACCCTCTCCAACAGAGTGACTGATCCTTAATTATGCTCCAACAACAGTTACAAGGTCTTCAACTTGCATAAGTTACAAGTCTCCTGATTACAATGAGTACAAAGTCCTTCTCCTTCAAATGCAACAGCAAGACATTAGCCTTCCAACTTGCATGGAGATGAACACTCAAACTTCATAAAAAACTTCTCTCACAAATCACCACTATCTCAAACTCCCCACTTATCCCTCTTTTTATACAACATTTTTGCCCAATTTGACTTAAAACCAATTGATTTTGAAAATCTCCCTATATCTTCCATTTACAACCTTAAATCTTGAAAATCCCCTTTAATTAACATAAAAAAAAATCCATATTTAAACCAAATCCTCTTAAAATGTATGGCTTATATAAATTAAGCCTTAAAATATAGCCTTCGGGTCTTTATTGAATCCCTTATTGACCGGATTAGGCATTTGAGGTTTAAATTTGTTTTGACGGTTGATAATGGAGGGGCTTGCGATCGGCCCAAGCCATCCACTCACAGGTTTTACCTAATTCAAAATCTTTTATTTATGGACTTGCTCGCTTAAATTGCAAGGTTCACGTGGGATCCTTTGGTTTGGAGATGCTAACGGGAGTGGGGTGGTGGTTCGGCCCACACCGATCCCCAATCTGCGGCTTGTTTTTTTCAAAATAAATTGACGCCCATGAGTGATAGCGCGTAAAGCGGGGGTGTAGTGCTGAGGAAAGTTTGTAGCAGATGTGAGGTTGGGGGTTCGATTCCCCCAAACATCTTTTGACGAAAACGTCCGCTGCGTGGAGCATTATCATTTTTTTTGGTGGACAACATACCCACCCGGATCAAGATCCTCAAAAATGGTATTTTGTGGGAAGCTTTTCTACTGAAAGCATGCTCAAGGATTTCGTCAACAAGACTTGAGTCTTACATATCATTTTTTTAAGGCTATTCTTGTCATACTAGAATTTTTGGAGCTAAATGGCCTCTTCCTTAGGCTTTATGATTTGTCAAAGAAATAAAACAGATTAAGGGTATCCAAATCGGACTAATGACATATGCACAATGCATTGTTTATTTGAATTTATTGACTATTTTCTATAATTGCCATTTGTTCAAACTATAATGTCATAAATTTCATCTTATGCAGTTCACACTTCATGAGAATTCTCTTTAGTCATACATCAAAATGATTGTAAACCTTAGACCTTGATCATATAACCCACAAACCATCTTTTCCACCTTCCATTTTCGGCTTCCTAATTGTTAAGTCCATATGGAGCTCAGGTGTGTGCACATTGTAGAGATGTTTGTATAATGCACTAACATCATATGAATATATGTGACTAAGTTGGCCATTGGAACTTTACACTTGCTTAATTTGGTAGTGTAACACTCTTGTTAAATTGCACCAACATCAAGGATGACAGGCAGTTGCATAAAACTTTCTCTTTAACTCATTTTTCCCTCTCTTACATCTTTTTGATATTTTTGGCTTCTCTTGGTTATTCTTGCATTTGTTGAGCTTCTTGAACATTCTCATAGAATACAAGTGCTCCACTTTTGCATGATTTCACTCATAATAGTCCACCACCTTGTCATTAGCCATTGTTGAGAACAACAAAGCTCCATAGTCTGAGAGACAAATACTACTCTTCACTTCAACAAGCTTCATAGCTTCTAGTTTTCAAAGATGGTGTCTATTTGAGTTGTGCATTTGAATTGTCTTGATTATTAGCATATCAATCTCTTTTAATTTGTGTCTATTTTATCTATCTATTTATAATCATGTCTAAAGGCTATCTATGGATGAGGAAACACCAAAGCGAGGGTTTGATTGATGCAAACTTCTAAATACAATCACGCCAACATTTTTCTTATGTGTACAAGTTTCACCGGAGATGATTGTCATCTTTATTGGAGCTTCAATCATGGGTATTATTAATATTCCTTTGATTCCTCAAATTGTCATTTCATTGGTTTAGTTCTACTTAATATTTTATGCATTCCACATTGTCATAGTATTTAGTTGACATAAGAGCATCCCAAAAGAACTCGAACAAATCCTAATGCTTGAAGAATACAAACCCTTTTCATGCCTTGCAGAGCAAATGGAGTATGTCATGTTGTGGATATCTAGAACAAAACAACATTTAGATAGGTCAACAACTATCTGCCCCCTAGATTTACACCCTCTTCTAGTACCTAAAGCCTATTCACATGTTACACCAGTTATATGACTTGGGAGGTCAACATGGATCAATTCCATTGATAGGATTTGATATTTAAACACATCAAGAGGTATAGGAGATCATCAAAAATAGCTAGGAAGTAGTTAGGGAGTAGTAGATAGGGAGAAACTGATCTGAAACACATTTATTTTGTTATTTTCTCTATAATAAGCCCATGAAAGCCTATATGTTTTCATGTGGGACCAATGGGCCAAATGTATGAAATTTGTAAGGGTCTACAAGGATGTACTCACTATGTTTTTATCAATAAAAGTTTTTGTTATTATTTGCATTCAATTCTTTGTTGTGTTTTCATGCATATTTGGGTTGCAAGGTTGGACAATCTATTTTGAACTCCTTAAACTTGATTGTGTCAAGTGGTATCAAAGTGAGATTCAAACCTAAAGAGGTGGAAAATCTTGAAGATCCTTGATGTGGGCAAAATCATTGTCTGGAGGTAGGCTACCGGTGTTTCCAACCAATCACCAAAGTGAGGCAATTGCAACCTACAGCTAGATCACTGAATTAAAGCACTCACACCTGGCCCAAAAGAAAAGATGCCTCCAAGAAGGATGCCAATAATGGCCATTGTAAACAAGAGTGTGGAAGAAATGATTGCCATGATGAAAGACCAGAGGATGTACATAAATCCAAGACTGAAATAAGAGATTGATGATGAAGAGCTGAGGGTACAAGAGAAAGATAAGGAAAGCCAAGAAAAAGAAAAGTCTAATTAGGTCAAGATGATGATGGATATCACCAAGATTGGAAAGAGGCAAATGCTTGAGATCACTAGTTATGTTGAAAGCCTAAATCCAGAAGAATTGATTGATTAGATAAATGAGATGGAGGATTACTTTGAATTCAAGGAGATTGAAGACACATAAAGAATGAGGTTCGCCAAAACCAAGTTGAAGGGGCATGTTGCCATCAGGTTGAAGGAAGTGTAGTTAGATAGAAACTAGAGAGAAACTAAGTAGATCATTAAATTGGATATGATGGTAATGAAAATAAAGGGTCAATTCATACCCATGAACTATGAATTAGAACTATTGAAGAAGCTTCAAAATTTCTAGCAAAGAGAGAAGACAATGAAGGAATACACAAAGGAGTTACACAAGATAATCATTAGGACTACACATAGTGAATCTGGAAGAGAAGTGGTATGATACATTAATGATCTTAGAACCAAAATTCAAGAGGAATTAAGCCTGGTCTGTATGACCACCATGGAGGAAGCTTATCAAACTGCACTGAGGGTTGAGGAAAATTTGGCGAGGAAAGAAAAACAGATGTTGGGTAATAGGAACCAGAAGGATTTGGATGGTTGGACACAATGTATAAAGAGGAGACCATACACAAAGTAAAATAGAGGAAGGAGCCCTTTCTCAAGGGAGGAGAGGAGACCTAGAGATAATTCATACCACAACTAGAGGGAAAAGAGGACTACCACTAGGATAATGAATTTTGGAGGACTAAAAGAAAACTTGACTAGGGATTGTTTTGGGGATGATGTTTCAAGTGCAAAGAGATTGTACATTGTGCATTTGAGTGTCATGAGGGGATTTCCAAACAGCCAAAGGATTTTGGATCCTAAAGTACCTATTTTGAAGAGAAGAAGGATAAATCATCCAAGTTTGCAGGACACCTAGAAAGGGGTGTGTCATTAATCATGAGGAGAGCCTTGCTGCAGAGGGAAACCAAAAATCTAGTGACAGATAATAGAATCTCGTTCTAGACAAAGTGCATGTCCACAGGTAATTATTGTAAGGTTATCATTGACTATGGGACTACAAACAATTTGGTCTCCAAAGAAAGTACAAAAGTTGAACCTGAAGAAGATTAAGCACCCGAACCCATACAAGATTTGCCTAGATACAAGATGACCATAAAATTTTGGTAAGTGAATAGTGCCTTGTTAGTTTTCACATTGGCTCGTATAAAGATGAATTTTTGTGTGACATCATGCCAATGGATGCTTGTTAGCTATTGTTGGGAAGGCCTTGGTAGTATGATAGAAGAGAAATACATGATAGAAGGGGGAATACATACACCATAAAAATGGAAAGAAGAAACATATATTCATCCCCTTGGAGGGAGAGAAAAAGGAGTTGGTATCTAGTGGTGCAAGGATTCATTTGGTGGACAAAAGGAAGTACATGGATGGGTTGAAGCATGAAAACACCTATTTTACACTTGTCTCAAGGAAATGCAATAGTAGGGGTTCCAAATATGATAGTGCATGGGGAGAAGAGGTACCATAGAGAGAGGTTGTAGAGTTGCTTAAAGAGTTCAAAGACATTATGATAGAGAATTTTTTTGAGGGACAACCACCAGTGTGTAGTGTTATTCTTTACATAGACTTGGTCTTGGGAGGAAGTTTCCCTAGCAAGGCAACACACCAAATGACACCATCAGAGAATGTAGAGTTAAGTAAACAAGTGCACAAGTTTTTATAGAATGGGTTGATTCGAGAAGGCCTAACTCTATGTATAATGTCTATTTTCCTAGCACCAAAAAAAGATGGAATGGAGGATGTGTATAGACTCAAGAGCCATCAACAATATGATTACCATAAATTATTGGCTTCCTTTGCCAAGGATGGATGATATAATGGATTGTTTAAGTGGTACAAGATCTATACTTCACCAATATTGATCTTAAGAGTGGATTCCATTAGATAAAAATATGAGAAGGAGATGAGTGGAAGAGTATATTCAATACCAATGAGGGATTGTATGAGTGGTTGGTTATGCCCTTTGGGCTCACTAATTCACCAAGCACATTCATGTGGCTAATGAATGAAGTACTAAAGGAACTATTAGGAGATTTTATCACTATTTATTTGGATGATATCTTGAAGTTTAGCAAGAGAAGAGAAGAGAACATCTAGCATATCAAGAAAGTGTTCTATTGGTTGATGGAAGATAACTTGTAGATCAACATCAAGAAATGTAGTTTCATGAAGAATGAGCCAGTTTATCTAGAGTTTGTCATCTTTGTTGAAGGGTTGAATATGGATTTGAAAAAAGTAAGAGCGATTATGGAATGGCCTACACTAGTAAAAATTGGGGAGATAAGATATTTCATGGCTTGCCAAGATTTTACCTAAAGTTCATAAAAAAAATTATTACTATTTGTGAACCTATGATGGAGACAATGAGAGGAGACCAGAAAGAGTTCAAGTGGAAATCCACAATTGTTGAATGCACAACAAGGCTGAGAGGGGGGTTGAATCAATCTTGATCAATTCCTTAAAAATTCTTATTCAATCACAAACACATATCAATTATCATTAACCAGCTAAACACCAATGAAATATGAAACAATAAAAACCAAACACATGACCATAAGATTTTCATATGGAAAAACCAATTTGGAAAAAATCACGATGATAATCACACTCACAATAAAAATAACTAAATACAATGTTTTAGGAACAAGGCCAAGGAAGCTCACTACTCCTTATTTTGACTTTCAAGGTAAGGTGCACAACCTTAGGGAAAGATAGAATAGACTTTTAGTACTAGGATGCACAATCCGAGGGAAAGATATAGATCTACACGAGCTACTAAAAGGACCCATTGTCTTTCGATGGGCACAAATAAAAGATGAATTGAACCGAGTAGGATCTCCTAATAATGAACACATCACAAAATAATAAGTTGACATCAAACATAATGTCTAGATAAACAATAAAGCATATTAACTAGTTGGCCCAGAAACATTATCCAATACAAATAACTTAATACAGATCTTCACACATTGTGGTAAGAGCCACCACAACACTTTAACTTAACCTCCAATGTATATTAAGACCCAAATAATATGATCTAAATAGGATAAATCAATTTAGCCAACTAGAGACAAACACAACAAACAATGTTGAATAACAAAATAACATAACTTCACTTGTGGAGCAAACCAACACTTGAATTATGAACTGGAATAGTGCACAAACCATATAAACATGTCCTCTAAGTCGCAACACTTGAACTAACACTACAAAGCAATATAGCGCATTCCCTAGACCGGTCCTAATAGACAACCTCATTATCACCACAACCAACTTCAATACTTGAACCACTGAGGACCTAAAAATATAATACTACAACATCGACAAAGAATAGACATTAAATCTATAACCACAATAAATCAAATGAAAAACAAGAGGAATGTAGAGCATTCTCCTATAAAGACTTTAAATACTCTTTCCTACAGATTTTATCTTCAGCTATTGTCACCTTTTTAAACACCACATACTCACTCAATATCACCACTAGACATCATAACAATATTTGAACACTCATTTCTAGAACAAAGAACTAAACAACTACAAATTCCTCTTCACCTTTATCATTAATACACACAAGTTTGACATTAATGACAACACCAACAATATTGCATGACATCAATTTTCAAGCTTAACATTAATGACAACACAAACTCATATTTCCAACAACCTCTCCTTTTGTCATTGATGGCAACACTTATACTGTCAATTAGTTATAGACTCTAATTGTAACTTTCTACCCCTCTGACATCAAGGAAAAAGGAACAATACTTCAAACCAATACCTCTTCAAATAGTATTCCCCCTTTCTGGGTATATCTCTTATATCTGCAACACTCTACCTATTGTGGATATCACTCTTCTGCACACATTTAGCTACAACCATTAAACCACATCCTTCACTACTCCCCCTTAGAGAAGCCACCACATTAATCCAGGAGACAAAAGATAGAGTTTTAATATCCCCATGGAAAGATGAACCACTTCTATGCATCTAGTTTGAGGTAGGAGGGGAAATAGCCCCTAACTTTTGTTGGAGATACTCAAATGTATCCTTTGAAAGAACCTTGGTAAATATATCTACAATCTAACACTTTGTAGGAACATATTCCAATTTTGTCTTCCTTCTCTACAACCTTCTCTCTTCAAAAATGATATCAAAGCAATTTGAATTGCATTTCTTTTCCATTTGAAACCTTCACCAGTTGTTGAGATCCCATTTGTCCAGCCATGTAATTGACAAAGCATAGTGTAAAGGGGAAGATTAGGGTTTTCACCTAAAGGACGATGAAAACCACTATTTTTATGATTTAAGATCTTTAGATTAAAAAAAGGGTTAGAATCCACTAGATCAAGTCACAAATCAGATAAGGATTGAATACTAAGTGGATTGGATTGATTTGGTTAATTGTACTTCCCTCTTTTGTGATTTGAAGAGTTGATTTAGTGTAAAATGCTGAGAATTGAAGACAAAACTGAGAAAAAAATGATCTACACATAGGGGATTTTGTCATGCACCTAGAATTTAGCAATATAAGATGATTCGGACCTACCCCTCAAAAATACCCTGAAAAAGCAGGGACCATCACATGGAAACACGTCCAAATTTTCTACGCACCAAAAAGGGTTGTTCCATCTTTGTGTCTGAAACTTATTCTGAGAAGTATAATTGTGCACCTATTTCCCGCACACACAAAAGAAAGCTAAATAGGTTGGGAATAAGGGTTTGCCTAAGTCAAACCCCGGTTGAGGAATCAACCTTGAATGAAATTTTGCAAATACTGAAATAAATAATGAAAATGCATACCTCAGATCTACAATGACTGATGATGATGTTTTTCTTCTTCAATGTAATCACATATGTTGTATGAAATGGCATGAACATGAAAAAACCCTAATCACACACACATGCTTCGAAATGAATGATGTAACTTTGCTCCACAATGGATAGATGAAGAATATGCAGTCTTGAAGACCTCTAGGAATGCTTGATGATGAATACTCTAATGCTTGAATGATTGATTGCTTGACTATAGTTCTCCTTGCCTTATGATCATATATTCACCTTATGAATGTCTATCAAAATGAGAGGGAAAGACCTTATATACTTGCTCATCGTCAAACATATTAATTTTTTGGCATAGGCCGACATAGAGGAAGGTTTCTCGCCCAAATTTTGGATAGAGCCAAGGGTAAAAATTAGGTCCCAATTAGGGACAATTATGTTGTGGAGCCATGGTCCCAATGAGGACCAAAATGCCATGCCCTGGTCCTACCCTAGATTGGGCCAGGGTTAAGGGGTCCCAACAAGGTACAAGATGAAAATATGACACTTATTGCATGGTATAGGCATACATAAGTCTAGATCAAGCATGAGGATCAGAACACTAAAGCAAGGGCCCCAAATGCAGTCAAAATTGAAAAGGGTGCAATTTTAGGATACTATATTTAGCCCCCATTTTAGTGGAAGTATGAGCTTACACAAATACTCACGATAAAGTAGAAGAAAGAGAGATGAAGATCTTGATGAGGAATGTGGAGAAAGATCACAAGGAGTATAAGATATCACCAATTTTGAGGAACCAAACCCCTAATCTTAGGATCTTAACTCACTTAAACATATGCAAGGGGACACAAAACAAGACAAAAACAAAAGAGAAAACAAAGACAAAAGGACAAACAAAGGAAAAAGACACTAAAAGACAAAAAAATATAAGAACCAAAAACAAAATGTCAAGTCAACTAGCTGAAGAGACCTCGATATCAAAAAGTCTCAACAACTAATATCATTCTTGAAAAAAATGTCATTTAAAGAAGAGAAGCGATCACATAAAAGAGAAAAGCAAGCATCATCCATGAAATATCAATCGAAAAACTATGAGTTCATGAGAGGAAGAAGAGAGAGCATGAATATACGCTAAATGTGTTTATCTTGGTGATCCATGAGAATAATGATGAGAAAAGACATGGACTACTGGCCCCTACATGTTTTTATCTAGGTGATCCATGTTGAGAATGAACATGGACTACTCACCCCTAGATGTATTAAACTAGGTGATCCATGTTGGGGAGGAGAGTGGGAATAGTCTAGCCCTATTCTTCTAGTTCCACTCATCCTCATGCATGTGGTCAAGTGATGTTTGGTTTTAAGTGTATAGCACACTATTTAAGAGTTTGTTTCATCTGGTTTCAAGTGTGCTTGAACCTATTTAAGACATGTAATGTAAATGCAAATACCAAGGGATGAATGACAGATACATGCCTGGTTTTGAGGACATCCCATGTAAGAGATTTTCTCTAGTTTTGGTGATGTATAATCCGATCTAAGACATATCAAATGTTGTGTCTCGTTTCGAGTGTGAAACATCTCTCTCTAAGAGTTTTTTTACTCTCGTTCTAAGAATGAACACCCCATTTAAGACATGCAAAAATGATATGCAAAAAGTATAGTACAATATGATACAAAGGGAGCGATATGGGTGCCTCCCTTAAGATGTCAACATATCCCTATGTTGATGTCTTAAGGATGCTTAGAGACAAGGACACCATCCTTCAACACCAAGGAGATATCCTTTAGGCAACAATGTTAGAAATCCAAACTAGAGAGGGGATACTCTTCAAGCAAGGATAATATAGTTGAAAAAGAGATATCTTGAAACAAGTTTAAAGGAGAAGAGATCTTTGCTCAAAAAATATCTACCTCCAAGAGGATCTATCTTGAACAAACATAACATCTTCTACCAAAAGAAGGGAAGGAGAACAAGAACTCATACCTTCCTCCCATTGGTAGGTGAAAGGGATTCTTGATGAAGGATGACAGACTTTTGACCCAATGTGGGGTAATTTTATGATAAATGTACATTGCCAAGTGAAGAAGAGGTTGTAGCCAAGGACTTACACCTCTTGTATAAGAGAGAATCCTTGAGAAAACAATAACTTTACACAAGGAATGACACCAAATCATAGACAAACATCACTCAACAAAGGAAAGGTGGATCCTTTAAAGAAAGAAGGGAGGAGGAGAAATCATTGCACCCCAAGTGTAAGGACAATGAGAATAATTAAACAATCTTCTAATGAGAGATTAGGCATAAGCAAATGCATAATATACTTATATGAATAAATATCCAATGCAAGAAAATATATTAGTATATGTAAAGTGCAACTCAAAAGAAGGGGTAATTATCAAAGAGAGAGAGAGAAAGAGACAGAGAGAGAGAGAGAGAGAGAGAGAGAGAGATCAGATGTTCCGCTAAGGAGGAATTAATCATAAGAGACATACCATTGCAAGAAAGGATATCAACACATGAAAAATGCAATCCCTAAAGGGAATAGTGATACATTAGATAGAAAGAGAGAGATAGAAAAAGCCATCCTTACCCCCCAAGCAAGAAGACAAGGAGAAAAACTACACATCTTCTAAAGATCTAGGTTATTAATAAGAGACGTGTCATTTCAAACAAGGAATAGATTCTAACCAAGGAACAATCATGTGTTGGCATGAAGGATAACCCTATGCAAGAAACGACATCATGTTGTGAATAACACAACACAAAAGAAGAGGTAATATTTAAAGAGAAAGAGCGATATAGAAGAAGGATCACAATTTTTTTCTAAAGAGAGATCATTCATAAAAGATATATCATTTCAAGAAAGGAATATATCCTAACCAAGGGACAAACATGTGCTCTCATGAAGGATAATTGCATGCAAGAAAGGACATCAAGTTATGAAAAATGCAACTCCCACAGGGAATAGTGATGCTTTAGACAGCAAGAGAGAAAGGGAAAAAGCTATCCTTGCCCCCAAAGAAAGAAGACAAGGATAAATTAGGGGGAAGAATCACACATTTCCTTAGGAGAGACTATTCATAATAGACATATAATTTCAAACAAAGAATAGGTCCTAATAGGGGACACACATGTATGTGCATGAAAGATAATTGTATGCAAGAAAGGACATCAAGTTATGAAGAATGAAATCCATAAATGAAATGGCGAACATTTAGAAAGAGGAAGGACAATATTGTTTCCCCCGAAGCATAGAGACAAGAATAAATAGACTATTTTGTTACTCACTAAGTATCATTGCACCTAAAATTGTACCGCCATGAATGACAATGAACCCCCAATAGGTAAGCTAATAATGTCACATAATGAGAAGCAACATAATAGGAACTTGAATATTATTTGAAATGTTTATGAGAAATATTTCATTCATTGTCAAATATTACTTTAATGACACCTAAATCAATATAATGTTGTATTTTTGTTTTCAAAGCTTAGAAAATATAATTGGTACAATGGTCATGAATTTGATGATACTTGCAAAAAGAAGAATTTTCAAGATGTTGTCTATGTTTCCTTCCTCGTTTAGGCCAAAGAAGAGAGATTAAATTGACATGGAGAAGATCGGACAAAACATTTTCTTGTTGGAATAAGAAGATGTGGATTCACTAGACAATGGACGAGATGTTGACAAAGGAAGAGGTTGGAAACCTAGCTTTTCACTAGAAAAGTATGATTTCTCATGACTTTAAAGAATTTTTTGTACACATCCTATAGCTTGTCCATTGTATTCATGTGTAGGATTAAGAGAGGGTTTACTCTTAGGTAGAATTGGATTGAAGTTTGAAGAGGCCCAATTAATTTCTAGACATGCTTTTGGATAACAATTTTGATTATCAAATTCAGGCATCTTAGATTTTCTAGAAAACGAAGGTGTGAAATCTAAGGACCCCCAATCATCCTCGAAGAGTTCTCCTTTAGGAACTTCTTTAGTAGGAGATGGTGTACTTTTCTAAATTGGAGAGAGCATTGTAGGAACTGACAAAGCATATTGTGCTTCAATTCATATGTTTTCATCAGTTTCCAAAGCAAGCACTTCATTATTATGTGTAAGGCACTGCATGATAATCATGAACAATTTTTGGGTTCTCAACAATATGAATGACATTGATTTGATCTTTGTTAAGTTCTTCATTTTTGGGAGATAGAGCATTGGAAACATTATAATAATGGGAAAGAGGATCATCCTCTTTCTCTAAGGTACCTTTGTGATTAAGACAAACATTAGGAAAGGGACTATCATATGTAATTAATGCTTCATCTCTAGGGGAGAGATCATGAAAAGAAGGTGTGGTATTCCTAGGAAAAGTATCCATAATATCATCCTCTTGCACCAAATAATCCTTATGAGGGATGTACTTTTTAGGAGAAGAAGGAACACGATTCTCCAAAGATTCATCTTTAGGAGGGAGATCTTTGAAAGAAGTGTCCATATTCCCTTTTTGTTCCAATGTACCCTTATTAATGAGATTAATTGTGGGAGAGGGTAAATCATAGCTATGAATGGAAGGGAGAAATAAATTATCATCATTTACATGAAAGGGAACATCATGAACATCTTTAATGTAACTTTAAATTGAACTAGAAAACTAAGATAACAACTCCATATGGTCTTAAGATCAAACAAGAAACTCATGTCATTTAACCATAATAATGTTCACCTCATACATGCATGGAAAATTGAATAAAGGGGGGAAATTTGGAATTTTAATTGGAAATTTAAAATTTGAATTTGAAATTGTGAAATTTGAAACTTGCAAAATAATTGAATAATGCAAAATTTTAGAGAAATGATTATTCAATTAAATAAGCAAATAATAATTTAAATTTAAAAATTAGGGCTTTGTGAAAATAATCTCTTAATTTTAAAATTATCCAAAGGAAATTTAAATTTAAAATTAGGACCTTTTAAAAAAAATAACCTCTTAATTTTAAAATTAAAAATTAAGGTTTTTGAAATTAACCACTTAATTTTAAAATTTAATTGTGAAATTTGACTTGTAGATGAAATTTTGGATTTTGAAATTGAAAAAGTGCTAAAAAATTAATGGTGTAAGGAGTCAGGTTCACCAAAATGTAAAGAGGAAAATTAGGGTTTCTACCCAAAGGAAAATGAAAACCACTAATTTTGTGATTTAAGGTCTTTACATTCAAAAGAGGGTTATAATCAACTAGATCCCATCACAAATTAGATAAGGACTAAATACTAAGTGGATTGGATTGATTTGGTTAATTTGGGTTCCCTCTTTTGTGAGTTGAAGTGTTGATTTACTGTAAAACATTGAGAATTGAAGACAAAACCTAAGAAAACAATGAGCTACGGATATGGGATTTCATCGTGCACCTTGAATATAGCAATATAAACTGATTTGGACCTGCCCTTCGAAAATGCCCCAAAAAAGAAGGGACCGTGATGCAGCAACACAATTCTCTAAATTTTCTGCACACCAAAAAGGGTTGTTCTGTCTCTGTGTCAACAACTTTCTGATCTCAACTTTTTTAAACAAGCATGCTATCCTTACTTTTTAGGTATGTTATTGGCTCAAAGATAGCATAGAGGGATTTGTATCAAACTCATATTATCTCAGTGAAGGTGGCTATTATTTCATCAATTTGTGGTTTCTTTGGTTTGTGTATTTGGGCAGGTTATGTCTTTTGCAATTGATTGGTCTTGCTGACGGCTATTTACATTGATAAGCGTATCCATAAGGAGCAAGGTTTTTGTTGCGAACTCATTGAATCTTTCATTGGTGAAGTAGCTTATATTGGTGAAAGGTATGAGATCCTTTGGCAGTTGGTGTATTTGTTCATCAGATCTAAGGCCCTATTGGCATTATTGGGAAGTTTTATTGTTGTTAATGACCACTTTCAAAGCTCAAGTATTCATATTGGCGGGATCTCATTTGGGTTGCAGAGCTTTAGGTTTTTTGTTTTTGTCCTTGAGTGATTTTCTACGGCAACGATTTCATTTGTAAATGCCTCTATTGGTGGCAGATCGATTAGATTGAAGCGCTTTCAATTTGCAAAAGCGCTTTGATTCAATTCTTTCCATTTGATCATAAGCCACATTTTTCATTGGCTGCAAGTTTGGTATATGACAGAGTTGATTGGTTTATATCGTGTGATTTATTTGTTTTGTATTATATCTAGTGGACATCACATCATATGGCGAACACTTTTTATTTCATTGTGATATAAGAGTGATCCTTCAAAGAGATTATGAATCGATTTGTAATGGTGAACTTATGACAAATGCATATTATGATTACATAATGAAATCTAGTAGATTAGAACTAGAGGCCCAAGGTAAATATAATGCATCATGCATTCTATTTGGCTTGGGCAATAGATAAACAAGATAGAGAATGGGTCCCTAGAGGATGTATTGTGGAGAATGAATTCAATCTCAATGAAGATGGCCATGAGAACCCAAAGTTATTTTAAATTAGTAATTTTATTTTAGTTTAGTTTTAAATATTTAGGTTTATAGGTTGTGTGTCAAAATGTTTTATTTGTTCTTATTTTGTGTCAAAATTTAAAAGGTGTCAAAAGATAATAAAAATAGATATTATGTCATTTGTAATTGGAGTGCATGACCGGTAGTATCTGCCACTCCTTGTAATAAGTTCATATTAAGTGGGGAGAATATATTCTTCCTTCACAATTGAAAAAATAGCCTCAAATGCCAAGTTTGCTAACTAGGAAACTGATTGGAGGTTGGAGACACCAGAGGCAGGAGGAAATTCAGGACCTCTTGTCAGTCACTAGTCATGACATAGTGAAATTGTATTAGTGACAAAACTATTTCTGTCAAAATGACTAAAACCAAGATCGGTTTCTTGGTGGCAGTGGTAATTGTCTCATTTTGTTCGTGATTAGAGTGGCAATGATCTGTAATGGTGGTTGCATATGCGATGATGAGGGCTTGGTGTTCAAGCCTTTTATGTAAGTGATTAGACGTGGTTGTCCCCAATCACTATTATTGGTTGTTTGTGAATGTATGTTTCTATCCCCATTCACAAGATGGTGTAAGTGATTGGAAGTGTTTGTCCCCAGTAACATAAGTTGGTGATTATGATTGGATGTGTGTGTCCTCAATCGTAATTGTTATGATCAGATGTGTGTGTCACTGTTTGCAACCTTGATGTTGGTAGATGTGTTTGTCCCTATCCAAACTTGATGTAATACCTTTGGTAGATGTGTTATTCTCTATCCTTAGTTCCATGCAGAGACTTTTTTGTCCCTATCCTTGGATGAAAGTACACTAAGCATAGTGAGGTTAGTTCAACTATTGCTTGACATGAGTAGATGTGTATGTTACTACTCTTACCTTATAATTTTGGTGTGCTACTATGTGTGGTCATCAAGTATTGTGATGTACATTCACCCTATATTCACACTACGGTGGGGTGTTGGGAATTAGTGTTCACATAGGTGTTTAGGTTAGCTATAAAGTTGTTGACAAACAGATTTATATTATTGTTTAGACTATAGTATTGTTATTATTGTTTGGTAAATTATTATTTATATAAGAGATTATAGGTAGGTGAGTTGTTAGAAAAACTCATATAATTAGGTGTGGTTCTTATAATGTAGGAGAACATATAACTCCTATATAAGTGTTATGTATCTGAATGAAAAATGAAGAAAAAGTATATATTATTTTGTGTTTAACTTTTTTAGCTTCTATTTGTCTCTACTCATATTTCCAATACAATTCCCATATCTGCTTCTTTTCTATTTGATTCAACTCTTTTTCAATTTCCTTCATCCATCCATCATCTTTTCTAGCCTCTGTAAAGGTAGTTGGCTCCACCTTAGATAAGAAATAAATGTTTTCTCATTCAATAGCCTCAACAAGCCTTCTTCTAGTCCAAACTCCTTTATCTTTATATTTAATGATATGATTTTCAGAATGATTCCTCTACATATACTTTGTGGGCGTTTTAGTGTTTTATTAGGTTCCTTTTCTTTTGGATTTGATTCTTCTTTATATTCTATAATGTCATCCTCTTCTACAGTAATGGGGTTGTCTTCTATCTCAATCTTAGGCTTTTTTATAACTTGATTATATTCTTCACTTACTCTGACATTTGTACTTTCCATAATAATCTTCAATCTCTTGTTATAACACTAATATTCCTTACTTCTTGTAGAGTATTAAAAAATATTCTTTCATCAGATCTTGCATCAATCTTTCCTAGATCTTATTCATCTCTTCTCATGTAGCATGTCCTTTCAAAGGTTCTGAGATATTTGACCATAGGTGATCTTCCATTGCATATCTCATAATATGTCTTTGTGTAATTCTCTCTAACTTTTACCATGTTAAGAATATATACATAAGTATGCACAAATTCTTTCGAATACACATTAAGTAGTTTAACATCTTTCAACATAATTCTAGATATTTCAACAACTACATTTTGTTGTGGAGTCCTAGGTGCAGATAATTGTCTTCTAATACCATGCTCTTCATAAAATCTATCAAATTAATTTGATGTAAATTATCCACCTCTACCAGACTTTAAACATTTTATCATAGCTCCTATTTGATTCTCAACCATAGATTTGAACACCTTTAATCTATCTAGTGCTTCATATTTTTCTCTTAATAAAGTAACCCATGTCACTCTATAATAATCTTTAATGAGTAACATAAAATACCTTTTACCATTTAGTCCTCTTGTCCTTGTTATTTCGCATAGGTCATTATGAATAAAATCCAAAGTTCTTGTAGTAGAATACTCCTTGTTATTGAATTTGTTCCTTGTTTTCTTTCCCATCTGACATTCCGTACACATTGTATTGTAATTTTGATGATGTTTGGCACATATCTCATAGGATGAGTAGAAATGATCTTCACCATGGGGTGAACTCACAATGTTGGTTCCGACTTTTTTCGTGCATCTTGATTTTTGCTAAAATCATACATTTTTTAGAAAATATAACAATTTAAGCTTTAAGATGTCCCATTTGAAGTAATTAATTGAAGAGAGTTAGATCAAAGACTCTTAAATCAAAATTTCTTGGATAGAACCTCTATACTTCTAAATCATACTTGCAATGGAGTCTCCTTTGCATCTATCAAATGTTGATAAAAAACCAATTTTACATTATCTTTTGGGGGGTCAAATGAATTCATTTAGAAGTTTTGTTTTTTTAAGTATTTGGCCCTTATTGTAAGCTTTCCAAGTAGTATAATTTAAAATATATTTAATTTCATTAATATATTTTTATTTTATTTCTTATGAATGTAGGGTTTTCACTGAACATGAACTTCTTTGTTCAATACTTATGGAAAAATAGTAAACGTCACCCAAAAAATTCTGAAAAACATTTACACACTAGGTATTGAAGTCCTATTTCCAACAAAAATAATTAAATTTATTTTCATTACATATACAACAAGTTATGTAATATCAAATGGACATATGTCAAAATTACAGTTAACTTGACTTGAAATCTTAATAAAATATTAAATATTAAAGATAATGTTACAAAACCAATTTCAAACACTAGATATGGATGTTACAAAACCAAATTTGAATGAATCACATTCATATATATTATAGAAAAAAAGTTATACTATACAGAGTGAGTATCACTCTTTAAAAATGTTTTTTTTTTTGAAAAAAACTAGTTTTCGAGGGGAGATAGAAAAATGGAAGAAAATTGATTCCAAAAATTATCAAAAAAATATTTTTAAAATCTACATACAAAATGACACAAATCACTCATTCACATCATCTATAAATTTCTTACGGTTTAGAAGTAATAGGTATTTTAATCTGAAGTTTTTTCTGAAAAATGAATATTACAATGTCAAAGTTGCTAAAAAAATGTAACCCACTATTGTGGGTTCACCCCATGTTGTCTAAGTTAATGTGTCCCATCCTTTTGTGACACAACCAACATTGACTACTTTGTGCCAACAAATAGCTACTTGCATTTTCCTTTACATAATAGACATTGGCTTTTTTTCTTATACCTTCTACAACTAACCTTCTAGAACCTCCTTTTTTATCTCATATCTAGACCCATGAAATATAACCTTGTAGTCTTACTACACATTTGACTTACACTCAAAAGATTATTTACCAAACCTTTGACATAATAAACCTCATATGTTTGATTCTTACAATCAATAGATATGGTTCCTTTACCATAGATAAGTGCAACCTTCTCTCCAACAAACTTTACCGATCCACCACCATAATTTTCTTCGGAGTTCAATGAGGGAGAATTCGATCAAGTTGAAGCATACTGGGGGGATGGCCAAAAATTTTGGAATTGACAAAATAGTGGCTTGGTTACTGAGGGATTCTTCTGGCCTCAAATCTATAAAGATGTTTGGAAGTACGTATGAGAGTGTACAACCAGTCAAACAGCTATGGGGGTTAGCCATAATACCATATTGTATCAACCTTAAATGCAATATCAAAATGTCCTCAAAATGATATCAGAATGGACTTTGTGTTAGGATTTCTATCGACTTGGAGGGGACATGACTCCATGTATATGGTGGTGGAATGATTCTTTAATATGGCACACTTCATTCCTAGTAAGAAGACTAATGATGTAATTCATATTACCAAGTTATATTTTCTAGAACTGGTGAGGATTCATGTACTGAAGAGTTGTTTCAGACCAGCATACCAAGTTTATTAGATACTTTTGGAGGACACTATGGAAGAGGATGCAAACTAGCCTAAATTTTAGCTTAGCATTATTGAACACACCTGTGGACTAAGTGTGGTGGATGAATCAATCTAGACCTTAAACACTTAAACTTTATTTTTCCAAAATACCATTAGATTAATCTTAAGCTTATCAACAATAATGAAAGATAAAACATCATACACAAGAGAACACCAGATTTACATGGAAATCCCAAATAGGTAAAAACCATGGTGAGAGTTAAATAACAATATATTAAATGATTATAAATCTATTTTAGGCTCACTACCAAGGAAGCACACTACCACCTAAAATAAATGTAGGCTAAGATACACTATCCAAGGGCAAGATACACAAGGAATTGTAGGTTGAAGCTCACTGATCTATGGCAATATAAATCAAGACTTGCTGGCTGAAGCACACTACTATAGCTTAAGATACAATATCACAACATTTGAATTAGGAAGATGAAGTGTTCTCAAAACATGAAGCTATACTTGAACCACTATTATAAGCAGCCAACTTCAACAACAATCACCACCACACCTTTACTGTGTTTGCATCACAAAACTCTGCAAACGATACGATCATGAAGATATGCTCACACATATTTTGATTTACACTCTTAGATCACAACACCACACATCATAACTCCATATTTTTCTTCTATATATACCCTTCTCTATTGTAGCATAAATTAGTTTTGCCAAAATAAAGGGTGCATAAGCATAAGACCTATTCAGTTAGCCAACCAATAAAATTATGGTGAATTCGGTCCAATACAAGACATAGAGAGGACCTAAAAAATCATATTACACTTTTCTAAGTTCCTCCAAATAATACGTACACATTGGCACACATCATCCAAGGACGACAACAAGGTAACATGTAGATAAACAATGTAGCACATAACCAGTTCACCCAAAAACATATCATCTAGATAAATGAACTCAATGCAGACCCCCACATGCCAAAGGTAGGACCCAAATATAAATTTACACACCATATCATTAAGATCATAGTACACTATTGAAAACAAAACCCTATCAGCGAAACCACAAAAATCATCGAAAAAGACAACATCAGACACATTGTAGGAGAAACTTGAACATCTAGCACCATGCAGAGCACACAAGAAAATCTATAGAACATCCAACAACATTCCCAAATATTTCTTTCTCATTGCCACATCTATACATGATGGAGCAACACAAACAAATACAAATCACTTCAATACTAGAGTGCCAAGAAATACAATCTTGAATATAACATTTATAAATATTATTGTAGAACACTTCAACACTTGAAACTGGAATGGAGACAATGAACAAGCATTAAAATCATTTCCTCCAAGTCATAGAACCTAAAACATTGATGGAGAGAAATGTGGAGCACTTAAATTTGGGCCAATCAAATCCCCTTATGATAGACAACAAAATTATTAGCAAACAAAAATCACTAGCCACTTCAATTACAACACCAAGAAGCTAATTTGATAGCAATGCAATTTCCATAGAGCATAAGAATCATCTCTAAAACTACAAGACCAAATCCTCAACTATCGAGAAATATGAAGTATTCTTCTATCCAAACTTTAAATACTTTTACCTACATATTACATCACATCATACTACAAATATTCTACAAACAATACTAGCTTGAACACAAGTGTTAGGTCCAAAGAAAACCTATCCTAACCATCATCATCATGCTACAAATCTACAACGTATTACCATCAACATATCACATTGAATAAAATTTTGAAATAAGCGAAGGTGGGAGAAGAGGTTGTGGTGGCTCTAGGGTTTCCATAATGAGAAGGAGGCCAACTCTGAAGATGATTGAGATGGCGAACCATGGTTTGTTGCAGGGATGACCGTGTTAGGTGATTTGTTGCTGGGTTGGTCTGGTTTGTTGCAGGAGCGGCATGTGCTATGTTGGGTGTGGTCTGGTTTCCCCTTCCTTGTGTGAGTCTATAGTCTTGGTTTCCTTCTTTTTTCTCTACAACGCTTTTTTTTATCCTTCCCTCAGTTATGGAGTGGTTGTGAACTTTGGGTTTTGCTAGGAGGTGGTTGTGGGAGTCGTTAACTCTACTTTGTCTATAGTTTGTGCTCCTGTGTTTGGTGCTCTACCTTGAGTGGTGGTGGGTGTGGGTTTGGCCAATGTTGGGGATGGATGTAAGGTCATTGTTGTTAATATGGACATTGTTGGTGAGTTTTTCTCATCTCCCTCCCTTTTCTTGTTCTGCCTTCCTACCCTTGGCAAGCATTGAGCACTTTCTGCCGCTTTTGGGTGCTCAGTGCATGGCTTTGCCAAATATTGGTTCTTCGTGGGTTTTTCTTGGTCCTTTTCTTTATATTGGTTGCCTTATAGTGTTTCTAGAGAGTCCCTTGGTGCTTTGGGGGCTCTTGTTTTCTCTGTTCTTCGGCCCCTGTGCTTTTATGGTTTCTTCTTATTCGGGTGGGACACTGTTGGTGTTTTGGCTCTTTAATTTTTCTCTCAGATCTTGATGGTGAGGGTCAAGTTGTGGTTTCCCTTTCTCTACTTCTCCCTCTTTTCCATTCCTATAGAGGAGGATGGATCTCCTTTTGGGGTTGTAAGTGGGTTGGAGGGCTTTGTTGTGAGAGGCCTCTTAGATCTCATGGTTGCTCTGATTTTGTTGTATGTGTGCTTCTTGGCCTTCTGCACCAGGCTTGGGTGTCTCTTTCATTTTTCCCCTATGGAGGTGGGGTTTTTTCGTGGAGGATTTCATCTTAGTGTCTGACAAGTTCATGGCTCTTCAGGTCTTTAAGGTTTTGGGAGCCTTTTTAAAACCCTACTCTATTGCGCTCCTAGTTATGTCTCAACAACTTTGGTCTCTTTGGTGTGGCCTATGGAAGTGGCCCCTTCTTCTATAGAAGTAGAGAGGGTTTGTTTCAAAGATGATCTTCCTTCTATTGAGGTGGAGGTGGGTGTTGTGTGTTTCTTCAAGAGTGAGATGAATGTTTTAGGATCCTTTCAAAACGTTCTGGATCTAGTATGCATTTTTATGCTTATCAATAAGGTTCTGGTGGTCACCACTTTGAGATCTTTTATTTTTCCTCTATGTCCAGGTTATGGGTGCCTCATAAAACCCTTAGTTTATTTAGGTTGTGGGATCCTTTTAAAACCTACTCTCAAGGCTAAGGGAGCCTGACAAAACCCAATGTTTTTTGTTCCTTTTAAGCTAGATGCTAACAGTTTTCAAGGGTCGAGCTTGGCCAGTTGTTGGTTTTGGTTAGGTTATGGGTTTTCTTTTGGTTGCTTGGATACTTTGTTATAGGTTAAGGGATCCTGGGAAAACCCTGATTGTTGGTTGAGGGTTCCTGTTAAACCCCCGTTCCCTTCTTTCAAGAGCTATAGTTTGATGTTTTAGTTTTACTGTGCAATCTGCCAGCCTACTTTGTTTTGGCTTACTTTTTTTGTCTGGATAGTGTCTATTTGGTTGCTTCATTTGAGGTGTGAGGTTGTGGCTAGGGTGTTGTTGGTCTTTGTTATATCTTTTTGTAGTGTTTCTTTGTTGGTTCCAGATCCTTGAAAAATCTGAGGGTTTCTGGTCCCTTCAAAACCTATTGTACGGGGTTTTTGGTCCCCTCAAAACCTATTTTCCCCTAATCAAAAAAAATCATACCGAATGTAAATATTTGACACCAAAAAAGTGGAACATCCACACACCAATAAATTGCAATCAGTTAATAACTATCTACTCATACTTTACCAAAATATATCTAAACACCCAATACAAACTACAGGGTGACAACACTGCCAACACTCTTCCCATTCACATTAACAACAACATCAATGACCACGCATCAAGTTCCCATCATCAAGGACAACACATATTTCCATACATTAAGTTGACATCAATGACAATACATATTGCCAACAAACATTTCAAACATAAATAGATAAATATACTGAAGTAGTAAATAGAAGTATGGTAAACTTGCTTAAATGTAGCTTTGTAGGAGATAAAACTAGGAACTGGGACTTGATCTTGCCACATAGAGTTTTCATTCAATAATTAAATAAAATGGAGCACTGGATTTCACCCTAGAGGAGTGACCAAACTCTAGTACAAAATCTTACAAGAAAAGAAAGAATGGGGAGGTAGAGGAGTTTGCAAAATACATGAAGAAGGTCCACAAGGAGGCCAGGAAGAACTTGGAGAGCTTGAATAACCAATACAAGGAGAGAGAAGACACCAAGTGAATACATAAATAATTTGAAGTTGAAGATGAATTTATTGTGTATCTCCAAAAGGAGAGATTTCTAAGAGGTGCATACAATAAGTTGAAGATGAAGAATTTTGGGCCTTGTATCTATATTCCATAAGTTTGAATCTAGAAATGCCTACGAAGTAGAGTTATCAAAGGCTATGAATATTTCACCAATGTTTAAAATTATATAGATCTATAATTTTTAGGGAGCATAAGATGATGACACAGAAGAATTTTCATAGCAACGACTACCTAAAATACCACTAGAACAAATTGAGTAGATCCTAGATAGTTGAACCACACATAGCACCCAAAATAAGGAGTACAAGGCATATAAAGCCAAGTAGAAGAATAAACCAGTCGATAATGCAACTTGGGTCTCAAAGAAGAAATTGAAGTATTTTGGGGTACACCTGGAAATGTGTGAGGTGAATTTATCAGATAACCTCATGAATTTAACATAGGAGCATCTTGAAAGAACTTAGACCACACATAATGGTAAAGGCATGCAAACCCTTTTCATTCATTACAGATCTAATGTAGTATTTTACGTAGTAGATATGATACTGAGCAACATCCAAATAGGTCTACACCTATCCACACCTAGATTTAGACCCTCTCATACCTTTTGGAGCTTGTGGACACATTACACTAGTTATAGGATTGAGGAGGTCATTGCAGATCACTTCTACTTATAGTTTTAGATATTTAAACACATGAAGTGATGTAGGAGATCATCAATAGTAGCTAGGAAGTAGTTAGGGAGAAACAAATAGGGAGAAATTAATTCACAAGACTTTTGTTTTGTTATTTTCTCTGTAATGAGCCCATGGCAGTTTGCTATTGGCATTACATTAAGTTTGTTGGTATGATGATATTGAGAAGGTTGTTGGAGATTGATGATATAATTGATAAAGGATGATTACTGTCTTAATAATATTATTTTGTCATTGATGTCAAGCAATTGATTTTCTGATTCAGTATGATGTTGCCATATCTTAAAGAGTATGTTTTGATGAGTATAAAGATGTCGGTAAGTGACACAGAAAGAATGTGAAAATGAAGGGGAGTAATAAGTTATCCAATGGGCAACTATTACCGAGTTAGACAGTGATGAGATTATATTATTTTGATTGTTTTGATATCCTATATATGTGTATTCAAAGACTGAATAAGAAGGAGAAAAGATTTCATGTAACAAAATGAGTAAAGGTTTGATACTATTCTATTTTACCGAGCAAGGAGCTAGTCGATAAACACCAAGGTTATCAGTGTCGGTTAAAAAAGGAAGAAGTTACCAAGTAAAGTTCTGTATTTACTGAGTATCAACTGAGCAGTAACAAAATGCATTGGATGAATAAATACACTATTAAATGAAGGATGCCAATGAGCTGGAGATTTATAGAAGATTAGAATGTCATGCAAAAAGTTTGTTAAGGATCAACGACAATGAAAATTCAAGAGTTGGATCTACAGCACAGATTGAACAGTCATAACCAAGCACAAGTACCAAGGAAGGTATACAAGTTTCAAGGCAAGATAAAACATTTTTTCAGTTCAAAGGATTCAATGAACCTAGTCAAGTTTGAAGATCTGATGGCTAAGATTAATCATGGGAAATGTGATTAAGGAGATTAAGCGGTTAGGAATTGCTTATAAATAAGGAATAGTTGATGAACAATGTATGGGGGCAAATAGAAGAGCAGTGATACTGCAGAGGTGATTATCGAGTACAGAAGATTGAAGATCTGATTGAAGAATAGATTGAGAAGCCCAGCAAGGAGGAAGATAAGTCTTTTGACAAGATTATTTTGAGCACATAGAGTCTTCTTTAACATTTGAGTAAGTGCACAAAGTTGTGTCCACTTAGTGTGGAAGTTTTACACCTAGAAAAAAAAAGGCAAATCTCATGGAACGCATGAGAAATGAAATGGGATCCCGTTTCACGTTGGGATCTTGAGCCTAAATTTGAAACAGGATCCCATTTAGCTTCGGGATCCCGGGCCTAGATCTAAGAAACGGGATCCCGTTTCAAAAACAAAACAGGATCCCCTTTCTATATATAAGTCACATTTCTCTTTGTCTTTTTTTTTCCTGTCTATCTCACTTTGTCCCCTCTCTCCCAAAATCTAAAACTATGTCTCTACCTCTCTCTCACGTCCTTAACTCTTTACTGTTTATCTTCGCTATCTCTATACACCTCCCCTTACCCCCTACCTACCTATATATTTCTCTATATATACATCTCTACCTCTCTCTTAACGTACCATCTCTCTCTCCCAACCAACTTATCTTTCTCTACATATGTCATAATAGGTCCTACTAAGGGGTCTTATGTCATAATAGGTCCTAGTAAGAGGTATAATGTCTTAATAGATCCTCTTAAGGGGTCTTATGACATAATAGGACCTATTATGTCATAATAGGACCTATTATGTCATAATAGGTCGTATTTTGTCAGAATAAGATCTATTAGGTCACAATGGGACCTATTATGACATAATAGGCTGCATTATGACATTATAGGTCCTATTATGTCACAATAGGTCCTATTATGACATAATACCCCTTAACAAGTCCTAGTAAGGGGTATAAAGTCATAATAGGTCTTCTTAAGGGGTTTTATGACATAATATGACCTATGATGTCATAATAGAACCTATGATGACATAATAGGACCTATCACATCATCACAGATCTTATTATGTCATTATTAGTCCTATTATGACATAATAACCTTTAACGGGTCCTACAAAGGGGTATAATGTCATAATAGGTCCTCTTACGGGGTCTTATGACATTAGAGGACCTATTATAACATTATAGGACCTATTATAACATAATAGGTCCGAATATGTGATAATCAATCTTATTATGTCATAATAGATCCTACTAAGGGGTCTTATGTCATAATAGGTCCTGTTAAGGGGTCTTATGACATAATAGGACACTATTATGACATAATAGGTCGTATTATGTCACAATAGGACCTATTATGTCACAATAGGCCCTATTATATCACAATGTAACCTATTATGACATAATAAGTCGTATTATGATATTATAGGTCCTATTATGTCACAATGTGACCTATTATGACATAAAATGTCATATTATGATATTATAGGTCATATTATGTCACAATAGGTCCTGTTATGACATAATACCCCTTAACTCTCTCTAAAAGTACCATCTCTCTCTCTCAACCAACTTATCTTTCTCTACATATGTCATAATAGGTCCTACTAAGGGGTCTTGTCATAATAGGTCCTAGTAAGAGGTATAATGTCATAATAGGTCCTCTTAAGGGGTCTTATGACATAATAGGTCGTATTATGTCATAATAGGACCTATTATGTCACAATGGGACCTATTATGACATAATAGGTAATATTATAACATTATAGGTCCTATTATGTCACAATAGGTCCTATTATGACTTAATACCCATTAACAAGTCCTAGTAAGGGGTATAAAGTCATAATAGGTCCTCTTAAGGAGTTTTATGACATAGTATGACCTATGATATCATAATAGGACCTATGATGACATAATAGGACCTATTACATCATCATAGATCCTATTATGTCATTATTAGTCCTATTATGACATAATACCTTTTAACAGGTTCTAGTAAGGGGTATAATGTCAGAATAGGTCCCCTTAAGGGGTCTTATGACATAATAGGACCTATTATGACATGACAAGTCCTCTTAAGGGGTCTTATGACATTATAGGACCTATTATGACATAATAGGTCATATTATGTGATAATAAACCCTATTATGTCATAATAGGTCCTAGTAAGAGGTATAATGTCATAATAAGTCCTCTTAAGGGGTCTTATGACATAATAGGATCTATTATGACATAATAGGTCCTATTATTTGATAATTTATCATATTATGTCATAATAGATTCTACTAAGGGGTCTTATGTCATAATAGGTCCTAGTAAGAGGTATAATGTCATAATAGGTCTTCTTAAGGGGTCCTATGACATAATAGGTTGTATTATGTCACAATAGGACCTATTATGTCACAATAGGTCCTATTATGTCACAATACCCCTCAACTCTATCTAAACATACAATCTCTCTCTTCCAACCAACTTATCTTTCTCTACATATGTCATAATAGGTCCTACTAAAGGGTCTTATGTCATAATAGGTCCTCTTAAGGGGTCTTATGATATAATAGGTCGTATTATGACATAATAGGTCGTATTATGTCATAATAGGACCTATTATGTCACAATGGGACCTATTATGACATAATAGGTTGTATTATTGCATTATAGGTCCTACTATATCACAATAGGTCCTATTATGACATAATACCCTTTAACATTTCCTAGTAAGGGGTATAAAGTCATAATAGGTCCTCTTAAGGGGTTTTATGACATAATAAGACCTATGATGTCATAATAGGACCTACGATGACATAATAGGACCTATTACACCATCATAGATCATATTATGTCATAATTGGTCCTTTTATGACATAATAACTTTTAACAGGTCCTACTGAGGGGCATAATGTTATAATAGGTCCTCTTAAGGGGTCTTGTAACATAATAGGACCAATTATGACATAACAGGTTCTCTTAAGGGGTCTTATGACATTATAGGACCTATATGACATAATAGGTCCTATTATATGATAATCGATCATATTATGTCATAATAGGTCCTACTAAGGGGTCTTATGTCATAATAGGTCCTGGTAAGAGGTATAATGTCATAATAGGTCCTCTTAAGGGATATTATGACAAAAGGACCTATTATGACATAATAGGTTGTATTATGACATTATAGGTCCTATTATGTCACAATAGGTCTTGTTATGACATAATACCCCTTAACAAGTCCTATTAAGGGGTATGAATCATAATAGTTCCTCTTAAGGGGTTTTATGACATAATATGACCTATGATGTCATAATAGGACCTATGATGACATAATATGACCTATTATGTCATCATAGGTCCTATTATGTCATAATCAGTCCTATTATGACATAATACCCTTCAATAGGTCCTACTAAGGGGTATAATGTAATAATACATCCTCCTAAGGGGTCTTATGACATAATAGGACCTATTATGACATGGCATGTCCTCTTAAGGGGTCTTATGACATTATAGGACCTATTATGACATAATAGGTCTTACTAAGGGGTCTTAAGTCATAATAGTTCCTATTAAGAGGTATAATATCATAATAGGTCCTTTTGAGGGGTCTTATGACATAATACAACCTATTATGCATGTCCTCTTAAGGGGTCTTATGACATTATAGGACCTATTATGACATAATAGGTCTTACTAAGGGGTCTTAAGTCATAATAGTTCCTATTAAGAGGTATAATATCATAATAGGTCCTTTTGAGGGGTCTTATGACATAATAGGACCTATTATGACATAATAGGTTGTATTATGTCACAATAGGACCTATTATGACACAATATGACTTATTATGACACATTAGGACCTATTATGTACTAATGGGACTTATTATGACATAATAGGTTGTATTATGACATTATAGGTCCTATTACGTCACAATTTATAAGATCTTCTAAAATCTAGAATCTGTATTATAACTCCTAGAGATCTAAAGCCATTCTCAAACATCCTGCTAATATATACATAAAATATAACTTAAAGTATAAGAAAGGAAAAAGACAAAGGGAAATGTGACTTAAACTTAAATTTTATATTTCATGTATATATAGTTTGTATTAAAAAAAAAAAATTAAATTTTTTTAAAATTAAAAAAAAAAGAAAAAAAAAAATTAAAAAAAATTGGAAAAGGGAAACAGGATCCTATTTTGTTTTTGAAACGGGATCCCATTTGCTAAACATTTTTTTAATTATTTTGAAAAACGAAACGGGATCCCGTTTCTAAAAATTTCAACTTTGGTTCGATTGTAGCTTCGGTTTTGGCTTGGGAAATGGCTTGGAGAGCCGACCCTTAGGCTTGGACCTAGTTTGACCTGCAACTTGAAGGCCAAATCAATCTTCATATAAAATAATGACTTCAAAAATATATCTGAACACCAAATTTTCAGAATTATTTTAAACAATGAAAACCCATTATAGTAGAGACTGTCTAGATTCTAAATATGTAATTTTTTTAAAAAATTGATCAATATTTTTATTTTTGAAATAATTACTAATGAAAGAGGTCTATAAACTCGAAATAACTTGTTTTTTTAGTTTTTTAATAACTTTTTTGTTTCTAAGTTTTTTGAAAAAAAAGTTATATGACATCAAACTAGAGACAATTCTATACAGTTTAAAAAAAAAAAAAAACCAAAAAATGTTAAGTTTAGGTCAAATTATGCTTGTCGTACACAAGAATTTTTCAAAACAATGATTATGCCCAATAAAAAATTAACAAAAACAAAATATGCAGAAACAAATTACAAAAAAATATCCTCATCAAAGGTGAGTGAGTTATAGATCTTTTCCCAAAAGGATTTATAAAAATAATTTCATTTAGGTCAAATTATGCTTGACGCACACGGGCATGGTATGGTCCTGAAAAGTGACTTTTAAACTATAGGTTTTAGTAATGCCTATTCAAACTTCATTTTTAAGATCTGGGTATTAAAATAAATTACATATTTGGAAAGTAGAATTTGAGAACTACATTTTCTATTACTGAATTTTTTCAAGATTCATTCTTTAAGTGCCTCAAATATTTAGGTCAAACAAGATGAAATCGAAAAAAAAGGGAAAAAACTTTCACTTTTGGGCCAAAAAGTGAACACAAATTCTTGCACTTACCCATTTTAGATGTGAAGTTGTAGATATATTTTATTACTGTTATTTATTTTGTAAGTGACAGGAAATCTCTTAACCGAGTGGACCTAACAGTCTTATTTGTAAATCCTCTAGCAAGGTAACATTCTGAATGAGTGTTTCAAATCCTTTGACAAGGTCACTTCTAACAAAGTGCAAGATTCTGATAGATCTGAGGGAAATCCCTTGACCGGGTCACATCTAGCAAATGTGTTTATGTAATCTTTAACAGGATTGGCTTTTAACCGAGCATACTCTAGAAGAGTATATTTTCTTAGTGGGTCCAAAATCCCACAATGGTTTTTCCCTATTTGGGTTTCCATGTTAAATCTGGTGTTAAATGTGTTTGGTTGTTTCAAGTTTATCAGTTTATGAGTTTGAATGATTTACAGTCATAGTTGCATATCAAGTAAGTTCTACCGAGGTTGAATCTGGATAGATCATTGTATTGTGAGTTTATCTGATTCACCCCCCCCCTCTCATCTAACTAACAGTCTGCATGTCTATATGTGGGGCGAATGGGATGAATGTAAGGAGTATGTGAGGGCCTATGCAAATTAAATTATTTTGTTTTCATCAATAAAATTTTATGATATTGTTTGTATTTAATTATTTCTTGTGTTTACATGCATGTTTGGGCTGCAAGGTTGGACAATTCCTTTTGAACCCTCTAACCTTGACTACATCATTAGTTTTCAAGATAAGATTTGATCCATTTTGTACATTCATGTGATATTCTATGTGTTTTATTTGTATATGATGAATGTGCATGATGTTATTTTCCTATACTCTTGCATGTGTCTTAGATAAAGATCACATGGAGATATTTGGAAGGTCTCTATGACCTATACTTTTGCCTTATAAGATCTAAATAGTTTAGTTAATTAGTATAATTAATTACACTTATTCCCCCTTAAATTGTGAACAAACTTAAAAGTTGTAGGTACCTAAGGGTTTGTTCTTAGTAGAGAATTGAGACTCGAGTCCTTGAAAGGTTTGATTAACCTTCCTAGATGTTTGGTTTTCATACTCTACATTTTGGCGAGCCCAACATGAACTCATCTCCTCAGTTAAAATAGCTAGAACATTTAACTAGATTATAAATTCTATTTTAGTGAATAACGCTTGGAAAAATTTATTAGGCACTACAAATCCTCTAGTCTCCCTTTCAATGGGCTTTATTGGAAAGGAAATGGTTTTCAAACCCTTTTGGTCATGAAAGACGTGATTTATATTGAGGGCGGTTTTGCTGCCAAAAGCATCTGGTGTGTTTAGGAAGTCATCAAGCCCTAGATTTGATGGACTAGTTCTAGATTTTAATATGGGTTATCTTTTAGATAGAAAAGCCTCTAGTGGTCTCCTCTTATTCAGATTCAAGGGCTTCTTCTCACTTGTTTTCCTCGGATTCATACCTTGTGATTATACAAAAAGGGCATTCATACTACCCATGATTTATTTTTTAGAGGTACTATGAATCTTTTCTCTTGGGAAGATTTTAAAATATAGTTCCAAATATCTCTACTAGATCAAGAGACATTCAACATTGTTATGTGAACTCTTGCTTTAGATTTGATTCATAATATTGGCATTCCCTTAGTCAAACCTTGGAGGCAAGAATGGTGTCGGTTTCCCAACATTGCTTTCTACAATTATAAGATATATCTGGGATACCATTGGTTCTCTCAGCATCTTCATATGGTGCCTACTCTAAACAAATGGTTGCTTTTACAACTTCACCTTAATTAGTCTATAAATTTCAGTTTCACAATATTTAGTTAGCCATTATTGAGCCTATGCCCACTCACTTTACCTAGTGTATTATTTCCAAGACTTATTTGTGGGCTCTAACCTTTGACAAAGGGGTATTCGGGATCCTAGCTATCCATTGTGTGGCCAACCTAAGTCTTTCAAATATATGTTTTGGTTTTATCATCGTGCTCAATAATTGGATTCATGACCTTTCTGTCTCTTTCGTCTAGAACCTTTTTCCCGACATATGGCTCTTTTGATGGATTATTTACATTTGTTACAAATATACCCAAATTTAGCATCCTTTCAAGGTGCAAAATATTTTTTCCTCATGAAAAGATATAAATCTTGTTATTTTTTCCCCATAGCTCTATTGATATTATTATTTTACTTTCCACTAAGCCTCTATTTGTAATAATGTTATGCTATGGATTCAAGTTCAAGAAAACAAAGTGGTGCTAGAGGTGTCCCACCTCCAGGAGTTATTGTACCACTAGGATTATGTTATGTGTAGTGTGGCCAAGTTGGCCCCAAATACTTCACCTTCCCATAGTCAGTCTTTATCTTGTGGATACAAGCATGATTGAAGCGTTTTGCCTTGGCACTCTTAGTCCCCCAAATCATAGGTGCCTCACCATTACTTTGGTGGTAAGAGAGACTCGACTCAACAATTCTCTACCTCTCCCTCGCTTGGAGGTTCTTCCTTTGAATGGCCCTTTGAAGGGTTGGGATTGTCTATTGGTGGTCCCAACGGTTGGCTACCAGTTTGTGGTGGTGGTGGTTGGCTAAAATCCTCTAAGTGGCTCCCTCGGGTTACTCTACAAATTTCACCAACAACGAATGCAGACAATGGAAAGGAGGAGGGAGAAGATAAAATAGACGAGGGATGGTCCATTCTTGATGTCACCCTATACCTCTTTGATGTATGGAGAAAAATAGATGAATGATATCCCCTCTACCTCCCACTAGTTTTTCTCTCACCACTTAAGTGGATTTATTTCTATTTTTGTTATCTTTCTTTCCAGGAACTACCCATATGAAGTTCTAAGAGGTAAACCTTGTGTCCTTCATTTTTGTAAATATATCTAAATATTTTTAAGTAGTAGAAGTTTATGCACACATTCATAAAAAATGTTTCAAAAATGACCCAACTCCCCCTATCCTCCCCCCTCCAAAAGAAAAAAATTAAAAACAACTCTTGTAACTTATGTTAAATAATATTTCCTGCAATAAACCAAACTACCATTTGTACCAATAGTGCTCTAATACCATGTGAAAATTGATATATTCTACAAAATCAATAGACTTACTTGGTTCACAAGAGTCAATAAAATATATTTCAAATCATCTATATTTCATTAGAAAATTCAGGAAAATACTCATATATAAATATTAAAAAAAATAGTGATTTCCAACAAGAAAAGTGACATGAAAAAAATGCACTAAAAGAGAAAATATAAATTTAGAAATACCATCCCTTAAATATTAAATATCTTGTAAAATAAAGAGAAATATCATAATAGTATCTTGGAATAATATTTACACTAGCAACAAAAGTATCCCCAATGAAACCAATAATGTATATGATTGATGTCCTCTTGATGCTATATGAAGAGAACTATGTACGGTGCTCTCTTTTTACAACTATTCAATATTCTATGCTATCTTGTCCACTTTAAATAATGTAACATTTATTTACATATTCCAAATAGCATGGATGGGATCAACCCCAAGCATGTAGATATACCTAATTGATTAGCATAAATAAATAGAAATAAGTAATTGTTAGATGAGTGATGCTAGAAATGAGTTGACTGAGAGAAAGTGAGTGATGAGAGTCAATTGTGTTCCATTTTATGCTATATTTTGGCCTATTTCATATGCCTTCATAACCATTCCTACATTCAACTTCCATTTCATTTTCATATAATTCTACAATTTACATTGCATATGATTAAATATTAATAAGATATATTTAATTTAATTTTGAGGTAAAATATGGAAATTAATTATTCATTATTTTTTTTTCTAATAAGCATTGTTATTCTAAGCCTTGGAAAATATATTTTGTATCTCTTTATACACTTCATGTCACCTTCTTTGTAGGAACCTTATTGTCATTCATTATTTCCACGTGGACTCTTGCCACATCAGTTCAGAGCATTATACCTTCCACCAATTTTGACCAAGGTATATTCAAGAGGCATTGAACGTACTTACATGGTTACACATATTATTTGGTTGATATTTAAATGCCAATTTCCACCTCAATATTCACTATTAATATAAGACAACTACTCCATATCTTACATGATCTTCCAACTGCTTACATGTCACTTCAACATATGAGATGATATGTCAATCACTACAAACATGTTACATGATATTTGCAGGAGTATGTTGACGATTAAAAACTATGATAAGAATATGTTTGTTGCATTTTTGGACGAAATCAAAATTCAAACATTTCCTATTTCTTACATGTTGTAACAAATTCATTCCCAGTCAAAAATGAGAATATTTGGTTTTGCGTTGCACTTTTTTGGGAAAATGGGGACGAATATGGAAAATCCAAGACATGGGTTTTGTCTAGAACAGGCCCAATTAAGTATTATCGTGATAGAATCCTCAGAAAATGAAGGATCTAAGGGATATGGGTGGTTTTTTAAAGGCAACATTTGCTGATTAACTGTTGCGGTTGATTGTCACATTTTTCTCAGTTGTAAAACCAAATTCGACCTATGGAGCCAAATAAGGAGAGAAGTTCCTAGTGGAAATGCATTGACTAATCACGTATAGAAGGAAAGAACAAAACACTTCTCAATTTCTATCTGTTGTTATAATAGAATTGTTATTAATTTGTGGCTGGTAGCATAAGATTCATGTGAGCCATTCTACTATGTAGTTTGTTGGTTGCAAACACTCTCTTTTTCGTATGCATTTGTTATATGATTGCATATATAAGCCTCAAAGGAAAGATTTTAGCGTGAGTATATTATTGTGAGCAACAGAGGATTAAAAAAATTGTATTCAATATAATTAACACTTTGAAGTCTCTTTCAAAAGTTTTTTAAGCTTAATCTCCATCGGCTGATTGGGAGGAAGGGTGCCCACTCTTTAGCCACCGATGGACTATAAATAATTTATTTTTAGCAGAGTATGTGTTTGTGTGTTTTGATTCCAATCAGTTACGTTTTGTATTGGTGCATTTTTTTGTTAGATATATTTTTGTGCATTGACATGTATAGATCAAACTGAAATTCATCATAAAGCATTTAAAATTTCTTATTATTTGTTCCAATGTTGGCCTATCATTTTGGCGTCGTTGTCAAGGAAAGGTGTCAAAGGCCTGTTAGCTCGGTGATTTAAGTTAGGACCAATGCATTAGGAAGAAAGCTTGTTGAATGTCGACCTTGCCTGGGTGACTACTCCTAATTTGTATTGTTTGATTTTGTAAGTAGATTTTAGAAGATAGATCATTAGTTATATATATCTGTGCACCCATTGTTGTGAGTCAATTGAATAGAAAGCAGCAAGTTGAAGAAGCAATACAAAAACATTAAAAATGATGCATTTTCAAAGGAGTTCAAACACCTCAAGTCTGAGCCCACTTGTTGATTCCACCCCCAGACCCTCGCTTTTGAATTTAAAATTCAAAAAGGAAATTGGTGGGGAACTTGTGTCAAAGTGATGATTTTCTACCCACTTTATGTAATGAATGCAACATAAATTATCCTAATCTTCCATTACCATTGTCACATGCATCTACAATTTTTTTCTATAAATGAGAAAGAAAATATAATTGATGAACTTTTAGAACAATGGAATTGTGAGAATGAAAATTTGACCAGTTGTTGTTCTAATTTTTGCAAGGAACAAGCTAAGTGCACTTGCCTAGTTGATCAAGCAAACAATGGAGAATGAGGTACAAGCTATAAGTGAGCCTCAATTTGACAAAGGTGGAAGTGAACAATTCTTCTTTGTAATTCAAGGGCAATCAAATTGGGAAGATCAAGGTATGATTAATAATGTTAACATGTCTTATCATTTTGTTGGATTAGAAAGATAATATGTTTCTTCACACAATGCTTCTTCACCTACTATGTATGGTGAATGGAAAAATGAATGCTCACAACAACCACAATATCCATCATTACCATCTCCATTATACCCATCCTACTTAATCCCACCCACTTTATATCCACAACAATTCTTACCTCTTTCATTATACCATGCATATAATATACCATCCACTTCACCATATCCACCAATGGAAATTGTGATGCCTCATGTAACATTCCATAATAAGGTGGTTGAAATTGCATATAATAATCCAAGGATCGCTTTACATTTCATTAATGTTCTTGAAATTGGTGAATCACAATTGCAATTTGTATGTCTAACTAAAGGATGTGATTTTGGTTTAAATGAAATAGAAGAACAAAGTGATCAATTAAAAGATATGCAAAATAGTTATTCTTCACAATCAATCACAACATTTAGAAGGCATTCCCATGCATAAAGACAAAATTCAATTTGGGTCTAATTTTACTATTGAACTCATAAATGTGTGTGTTTCTATTAATCATGCACTAAGAAATTATGAACTAAATGCATTGATTATTTGAGAATTTTGTGAGGTAACAAATGAAAGCCTACAAGATCTATCATTTAAATTTTTATACTAAACTATATAGATCTTTGGAGGCCTATGGTCAAAATATGTATTCCTCACACACTTATTGATTTAGGCCCATTGATACTTGATTGTATATTTAAGTACAATTAGATGAGTTTGAATGCATTAATGACCATACCAAACATTGACTAGGATATAATATTACAATGATATAATGCTACAAAATAATGATTGTTCATTGACAAGGATCAAGGTATTAATAATTATATCTTTGTCATTCTTGATTCTCTATCTTAAGATGAACATTCATTGAATAACTCGAGATATTATATATCATTATATTTCTTGATTATGACTATTCATTGAAAAAGGCTCCAGGTATTCTTACATCGTTGTATTTATGACTTCTTTAGATTATCCTAATGCCCCATTGTAGTAAATAATTAAGTTGGGAGGTGAAAATCACTTGTTATGGATCTCATTGGTTGATTCGTGATAATACCTTTATTCATTATTTCTTTGGTTCTTCCACTAAAACCACCGGTGTGAGCCTTTGACCAAATCAAGGTATGAATTCTTGTGTTAGTTAGCATTGAATTTATATTATGTGTACACAATAACTAATTTTAATTCATCCATTTTATTATTACATATTTACTCCTACTTTACCATTCATTTTTCTAATCAATAAATTAATTATAATGGTGAAGTTATTAAATGGATGATATTATATTACTACACTTGATCTACTTGGTCTTGAGAATATGGCTGTGGGTTTCTTTTGGTGGTTACCTAACACTTTTGCACCATTTGATGATGCTTCTCTTCATGAGATTTCAAAGATGTGTTTTGTTATCCCTTCTAACGTGATGGTTAAGAGTAAGTTTCTCTTTTTCTTCTTCCTTGGAGATCACAAGAGGATTATTGGGCAAAATGTAAACAAGATTTATGGGTAGAGCTTCTCTTGATGCCAAACCATGTGGAAGATAGTATGTAACTTGTTCTATGAGATCCATGAATCTTGTTGTACTATGTTCTTGAGCTACACATCTAAAGACAACTTGAAGACACATGTCAAGAGCTTGAACACAAAGAGATAAGTATCCACCTACCTAAAAGTTGTATGGATACATTGGACTAATTGAGAGACTACAGATAATCCTTAACTACACTCCCTTGTCTATGATAAGAAAGTTGTATTTTTATACAACTTTGGAAATAGTTGTGGATATCTCTCATACTCAGAACGACAACATAACATAGATTCATGAGAAAGTGATATGATTTGTTTAAAATTGGTCATCATAGAACAATGTGTCTTCCAATATGGCCATTATGAATAATTCTTTTAACCAAGTGAGTGGGTATGTATTTTGAAGTTCTACAGGTAGCTTTCAAGCATAGTGGCATGAGCATCAATTGTTCTATAAACTATGCATGGTCAATCTTGATGAAGGTATATTTCTTGTTGATCATCATTTCTATAGTCACCTTTCAAATAAAGTGGAATGAGCTAAATGAGATCAATATTATTTGTAGTGGTGGTTGTATGTTCTATATTGTGCTCAGGGTATTATTGGTCATCATTTCAAATACTACAAGAAATTGTTTTTCACAACTTTTATTGAAGGGATTAAAATGGACTCTAGGGTTTGGATGATATCATTTTCATCATCCATATAAGAGCTTCATTTTTTTTGGTCATTATATGCAGTTTTTCAAAAAAAAAATGAAACAAAATGAAAAATGAAAAAAAAAGCAATAAAAGATTAAGCAATGAAAACCTTTGAGCATTGTTGGCCGGTTAGTGTCTGAAAACTAGATTTTGGTGGATATTAACTGCAAAATAAAATTAGAGGTGAAAACCAATTTTTCAGTGCCTCTAAGTGGTGACAAGTAAAAAAACGAGATACCATCGATGTATTGTCATTATCAAAATTAAAGAACAAAAAAAAAAAGAAGAAGAAGAAACATAATTTGTGTGTTTTTGAGCTAATCCTTTTGAGGTGCACTCAGTTGATTTCATTTGAAGTGCCTCTAGCACCTCCTATCACTCACTTATGTGGCTATATTCCATTATATTGTGAAAACACTTCCTTGATCACTTAGCGAATGTGCTACACATTCAGTTGAGTTGTTGGCAATAGTGCAACGATTCAACTCCTAGAGATGTTTTATCTCTAGTGCTTCAGTCAGATGGAGATCTTTCATAGTGTTGGGGATCTTTTTATAAATGAATTTTCATAGTGTTGGCCATTTGGAGGAATTGATTATGTGTTTCATTGATGTTTTGTCATTGATGTCAACACTAGCTATTTTGGTTGCTTTACCGGTATCCTTTTGGTCCCGATAGATTGTTTGGTTTCTGGCTGGTAAGATCATGATGATCCGGTATACTCCAGTATGCTTTGGATTTTGGAATTGGATTAGATATGTTATTCATGCTACTTGGATTCATGTTCATTTAGTTGGTTTTGATTTGGTGATCAGATGTTATCTGATATGCTGGTAAGCCTAGTTTGTTGATCCAGTGAGGGTTTCACCGACAGAGCTTTATTGAAGATCTTTTGATATTATGCATAAGTGGTGTTTGTGTGGCTTCTAGTAGAGATTCAGGATGCTGATGGTGATCATGTTCGAGACTTGGCTGATTGGGATCATTGCTTTAGCATGTGTGGACCTAAATTTTGTCCAGTTTTATCTGAGATGTCTTATGGGTTGGATATTATTTGTTTGGTCTCAAGCCAACATGTTTTGTAATTATCTAATTTCTTTATTGTTTGGTGGATGACCTTATAGTTTATGGTCGAGGGTTTGTATATATATGATGTAAGATCTCATTGTAGATCATGTAAGATGGAATTTGATAAGGATGTATGCGAGCGAATAATGTAATAATCATTCATGCAGAGGATTTGGTCAATCATTGGTGATCGAGTTGGGTTTATGTAAGAGGATTAAGTCCTTTGTTATTGAGCTTAACCGGAACTATACTTAGGCATAGGAGATGATATCATTGCAATTCATTCTTCCTTCCAGATTGTAGTCTAGATTTTTATGTATTCAGTGAGACTCCTATTGTAATGAGCAGTGTGCTCTAGTTTGTTGGCCTTCTTGAAAGTGTAGGCCCCTCAATTTGTAATCACATACTTACTACAAAAGTATTATCTGACTTTGGGTAGGCTTCCCACCATGGTTTTCCCCTTTATCGGGTTTTCCACATACAAATCTTGGTGTCATGTGGATGGTATCTATTCTTTAATTGTTGCTTGTGCTTAATTGGTATATCTACTATTCCAGTAATTGGTTAAAATATTCTGGTATTGATCTTATGTGTTCTGGTATTAACTTTTAATTTCTTAAGGTTTTGGTAATCTAGTGACAACTGATTCACCCCCCTCCCCCTCCCCCTCTTAGTTGTCTTCCAGTTATTTGAATTGTCTAACAATTGGTATCAGAGCTCTAGCCCTCTTTGTAGAAGCTTAACTGCTTGAGGAAGATCCTATGGCGTCTAACAGTTCAAGTTCATCTAGATCATTTGTTGTTATCTTTTGAAGAGAAATTCCTAGGCTTGATGGAACAAATTATAGAGTATGGAAGATTCGGATGGAAACTCATTTGAGATGTCTTGGTAAGGAAATCTGGGAGATCACTGAGAATTGTGTTACACCTTTTAATCTGGCATCTGGAAATCCTCCTCTGGCAAACTTGGATAAGGAGCTTGAGAATGATTGTAGAGCTAGAGAAGACCTCTTGTGTGCACTTTCTAATCATAAAATAATTGGATTTCCTGACAAATCATCAACAAAGGCTTTATGGGACAAGTTGGAGACTCTTACTGAAGGTGAACCCCCTATTAAGATTGCTAAACTTGAAGTTACTAGGTAAGATATGAAAATTTAAAGACGGAAGAAGATGAAAATATTACTGCATTCATGAAAAGGGTAAATGAAATTGTCATAATAATTCAATGTTGTGGTGGATCTCTGAGTGATGATGAAATAGTTTCTAAAGTTCTGAGAGCTTTACCACCAACTTATAAGATTAAGGCTACTGCAATTAATGAATTGAGAACAATGGATAATACCTCTGTCAATAGGGATACATTGGTTGGTAAATTATCTTCTTTTGAGCTTGAAGAATTTGGACCTTCTAGAGTTGTGAAGTCAGAACCTGCTTTTCATGCATTTACATCATGAATCAGAAAGAAAGATTGGAAAGCTTTGTATATGAAGGAATTGGATAATATAAAAAGGGAAGATGAATAATTTCAGCAACTTCAAGCCCTATTTTCTAGAAGAGAACCTAAAGGACCGGTAGGAAGTAAGTATGAAGGAAAATCACCTTTTAAATGTTTTACATATAATAAGATAGGTCATTTTTCATCTAGATGTTCTGAAAGGAATTCAAGATTTGAAGAAAGAGCTAGAAGATCTTTTAAGCCTAACCTTGGATATCAAAACAAGCATAAGTACAGGAAAAAAAGAGATAAATAATGTTACTTTGCGGATGAGGAAGGTGTGACTGATTCTGATGATGAACCAACACAAGACTCTGCTAGTGGTTTTGACAATGGAAAGGAATGGGTATTCTTGGCTATCAAGGAAGATGTTCCAGCACTGGAAGAGAATGTACCTAAAGTAAAGGCCCTGGCTACTAAAATTGAAGATAAGGATGAATGGGTAATTGATAGTGGATGTTCACATCATATGACTAGAGATAAAAGGAACTTTCTATCTTTGCAAGAATTTGATGGCAGTCCGGGTAGATTTGGAGATGAAAAAGCATGCATGATCAAAGGAAGAGGAACTATATCATTAGATGGTAAGAATAATACTGATAATGTTTATTATGTTGAAGGTTTAAGGCATAATCTTTTTTAGTGTAGGACAATTGGTGGATAAGGGATTTCAATTAAAGTTCAAGGATGGAAAATGCAAAATCATTAATAGATCTAGATTGGAGATTGCAACCGGTACTTAGACAAAAGGTAATATATTTCATATGAATTCCGGTGAGAAGACATGTTTGATTGCACAAATTGATGAGAGTTGGCTATAGCATAAGAGGCTATGTCATGTGATTTTTGATTGCATGGTAAAGATCAGTTCAACTAAGGTAGTTAGAGATATACCTAAGATTGTGAAGCCCTATAATCTAGTATGTAAAGAATGTCAAATGGGAAAACAGGTCAGAACCTCTTTTAAGAGTGTACAAGACAAATCTAATGATGTTCTTGATCTGATTCATATTGATTTGTGTGGCCCTGATAGAATAAAAAGTTTTCAAGGTGATAAATATTTTATGCTAATCATTGATGATTTTCTAGAATGATGTGGGTTACTTTTCTAAGGAAGAAATCTGAGGCTTTTAAAAAATTTAAAATCTTTAAAGCTAAGGTTGAAACTAAGACAAGATCGAAGATTAAGTGCTTAAGGTCGTATCATGGTGGAGAATTCACATTGGGTGAGTTTAATAACTTTTGTGAGAAGTATGGCATAAAGAGATAATTTTCTACTACCAAGACACCTCAGTAAAATGGAGTTGTGTAAAGAGAGAACAAAACTATCTTGGATGATGATAGAACCATGATGATGGAAGCTAATCTACCTCATATCTACTGGAGAGAAGTAGTGAGCACAACAGTCTATACATTCAACATAGTTCATATCAAATGAGAAACTAGTAAGATACCTTAGGAGTTATGGTTTGGCAATACACCTACAATTAAGTATTTCAGAATCTTTGGTAGTAAATGTTATATCAATGGAGATGATTTCATTGGAAAATTTAATCCTATATGTGATGAAGGAATATTTCATGGTTATTCTAATGAAAGTAAAGTATATAGATATTATAACAAAATATTGTAGAGAATTGTGGAGAGCACTAATGTCAAGGTGGATGAGAAAAATAGAAATCAAATCAGAATTTATGTGCAAGAACCAATAGTGGAAATGATCATAAGTGAACTGGTAACACATTTACCAGAATAGAATGTTGAACTAGTTACTACGGCAGTATCAGAAAATTCAATAGTAACTGGAGAATAGGAAAGAGGAATACAGAGTCAAAAGACTCCTAGGCATGTAAGGTTAAATTGTTCAGAAGATTAGATCATTGGGGATAAGAACAATGGAGTGATGACAAGAAGAAGATTGGCAGCTAATGGGGTATGTTTAATTTCTCAAGTTGAACCAGTATCAGTAATTGAAGCATGTAAAGATAAATGTTGGATGAAAGGTATGGAAGAAGAATTAGATCAGATAGAAAAGAATAACACATGGATTTTAGTTCCCCAGCCTAAAAATATGAATGTTATTGAAACTAAATGGGTATTTAGGAATAAATTAAATGAAGATGGATAAGTTGTGAGGAACAAAGCTAGCTTGGTTTGTAAATGATATTCTCAAAAAGAAGGAATTGATTATGGTGAAACTTTTGCACCTGTAGCTAGGATTGAAGATATAAGATTATTTCTTGCCTATGTTGCACAAAAAAACTACAATTTTATTAGATGGATGTTAAGTGTGTTTTTCTGAATGGGGATCTTGATGAGGAAGTTTATATTGAGCAACTTGATGGTTTTTCACTTTCAGATGATAAAAACATGGTTTGCGGGTTAAATAAAGCCTTATATGGATTGAAATAGGCACCTAGAGCTTGGTATGCAAGGTTGGACAAATATCTTTTAAAGCTTTGTTTCACTAAAGGTAATGTTGACAGTAATCTATATTATAAAGTCACTGATTATGATATACTTATTATTGATGTTTTTGTTGATTAAATCATTTTTGGAGGTGAAGATAAGTTGTGCATGGAATTTTCTTACAATATGGAGAATGAGTATTATGTGTCTATGATTGGGGAAATGAATTTTTTCTTAGGTTTTCAAATTAGTTGGATTGATAAAGGAATTTTCATATGTCAAAATTAGTATTCTAGGGAGATGTTGAAGAAATATGTTATGGAAAATTTTAAACCGGTTAGTACTCCTATGGTTAAAAGTGAGAAATTGACAAGGAAAGATGAATCTGCATCGATAAATCTTACAAGATACAAGTCTATGATTGGAGGTCTGCTATATTTGACATAGACTAGACCAAATATAATTAATGCTATTTTCATTGCATCAAGATATCAAAGTGATCCTAGAGAAAATCATGAGAGTGAGGTGAAAAGGATTTTTAGATACTTACAAGGAACATCTGAATATTGTTTGTGGTAACCTAAAGATGATGACTTTAATTTATGTGCATATAAAAATGTAGATTGCGCAGGTGATGTTGATGACCAGAAAATTACTTTCGGTGGAGTTTTCTTTCTTGAAAAGAAAATTATTTCATGGATCAGCAAGAAACAATCATGTACTTCTCTATCTACAGTTGAAGTTGAGTATGTTGTTGCTACTACTAATTGTGATGGTGGGAAAATGATGAGTGATAGATCAAGAGGAAAACTAACCCTTTCCCTCAAAGAGAGATGAGAGTTTCACTATTGATTGTCCTTCAAACACTTTTCACCATTACTTTATGGAGATAAGGGGTAATTCACTAGATCCAATCTCCACACAAATATGATAGATTAAATTCTGAATGAATTAAGGATGTTATGATGAACCCCTTATTCCCTTTTTGTTTTATTTGGAAAGGAATTGAAATGGATTTAATTATGTAGTGCAAAAGTGACAAAGAATTTATTATAACCTGAGATCTGAATATGGGATGAAGTTGTGCACCTGGATTTGGCACTAAAATGTCAAGACAAAGTTGCCCTGCAAATTTGACAAAAAGTTGTCTGGACCATGGCGGGAATGTACATAGTCCTTCGAAAAAATCTGTGAAATGAAAAGGGTTTATTTGCCTCTGCAAATGAATCCTGAATCCAAAATTATAGTTGCACCCCTACAACCTACACATAGAAAAGAGAGGGAAATGTGTTGGCATTGGGGGTTTGCCTTTAGGTCAAACCCCAATTTTGGAATTAACCAAGTAATCAAAGAAAGTGCTTGCAAGTAGATGTAAATGAAAGAATGAATTGTAAATCACCTCAAGGGAGGTTGTAGTAGCAATGTTGATAGAAATTCTTGTGTGGAATTGAATGTTGAAAGCAATCTCCTCTTCAATGGTTGAATCCTTGACCTGAATGCAACACCTAGCCTTGAAGGGAGACTTGAGAATGCTCAATGCTGGAAAAGAATGCTTGAATGCTTGATCACATATGCAACTTGAATCTCTCTAAATTACACCTATTCAAATTCAACTTATCCAGCTTCTTGAACTTATGCAAATGAGAGGATGACTGCCACTTAAATATATGTTTAAATGATATGAATTTCATCATGGGCTGACATCGAGGAGATTTAATACTCACTGCACAACCCACAATGTTTGCACAAGAAAGGTTATGCCCCAAAATAGGGTAGGGACAGTGGCATTGCGCCCCTATCCTACCTCTTCCTCCAAGGAAGAGTGTGGACAAAGTGATGCAGAGGCCAAGGAAGAAGTAGTTTTCACAAGCCGAGCACTCTTAGGTCTCCAATCAGGCTAGAGGATTTGAGTTCGCGTGCGTGCAAACCCTAATATAGTCATAAATTGCTAGGGTCGAAATTTTATGACACTACATTTAGTCCCCACTTTAGCGGGAGTATAAGCATATGCACCAATTTTATGACACTACGTTGACTCCTAGATAAATGTCACCTTGTTTCCTTGTACTACCAGTAACGTACAAGGAAACAAGATTGAAATAATTTCACCATGTCAAGGAGGCAAGATGTGCCAAGCCCCCAATGGACTTAGGATCTTACAAATTCGATTGACAAAGTAAAAGGGAATATCGAGAAGGGGAGAACCATGACTACAAGTAGAAAAGTTCTCTTCACTATGAGTCATGAAAGCAAGGATACCAAAGATTACAAAGCAAAGAAAAGTTCACTAAGTAATTCTAAGTATGACAAGAAGGAAAGAATGAGTGGAGTGTATGCCTCCACATTAAAGCGATCACACACATCTTATTGGGAGAGATTTCTTTAAGGTAGGATACACCAAAGAGAGAGAAAAGAAAACGGAGCACGTTATCAGAAGAATTTATCCCCCAATCAAGGTATAAACCCAAGGATAATGAACACAAAACAAATGGTAGTGTCACTTTCCTCGGGGTCAATATGTTGTATGATAACTCATGTATATCATGTATGTATATGCATATAATAATCTTCATTCCCCAAAGAAGGACACTACCTTAGAAGAAAGAGAAGAGAGGATTTCTTTTGAGTCAACATGGAAGAGACCTAGAAAATATCTCAATGCTTTGCATCGTCCCCAAGTAAACATTAAGAGAACAATAGAAGAATAGGGATACATATAGATGAATGGTCACAAAGGGCAAGAAAAGAGAGAGAGAGAAATCTGCAGTGCTAACATTGCTAATCCAGAACAACATTCGCCTCTTGATCTTGCTAATCACTATTTTAGAAAGACGAACAACATGCCAGAGGAGCGGTATCGAGCACAACAGATGGAGCTATCACAAGATTCAAACAAGGACTATGCTCATGTGGTAAGTCACTTTGTTCGATTCAAGGAGCTAGGATTAAATTTTATGAAAACTCATTCGATAAATGTTTATCCACATCAATATATTCATGCTGACTGTCAGAAGCCTTAGGAGTTGTATTGCCATTATGAATAATATTTTCACTCATTACTCCATCAAATTTTAAAGCAAGAGAAGCAAGAACACGAATAGGAGTAAAACCATCACATGTTTTATGCAGCTTATGATTTGGAGATATTGGTTGAATATATTTCTTAGGAGAAAAGGGAATCATGTCAATTGTTGGAGTCTGAGAAGATTGAGTATTTGGAGGGATAACTTCATGAGCTTGAACACAACATCTTCATCGAGTCCTAGTGGAAGGTTGAGAAGAAAGAGGAACATTTGCAGAAGGAGGAATGGATTTCTTCTTAATAGTGGAAGGTTCAGGTTGAGGTCTTTTTGGTTGAACAATAGGAGAAGAAGGCCTCTTCTCTTGATAAGAGGAAGGAGGTGGAATTGTGCCATAGAAAGGAGGAGTATTAGGTGTAGGGAGGAGACCAAGTCCATCATGAGGAGGAGGTATAGGTCTAACCTTAGGAAGAATATTGTGGTTCTCCTTAAGAGAAGGTAAAGTCACATTCATAGGAGTAGGTGGACAATTTTCCTTAGGAGGGAGATTAGTTCTATCTGAGAGAGGAAGAAACTCATCTTTAAGAATAATAGGAATGTCAAGTGTTGGTGATCTAGGTTGGCTTAAGGATAAGATCATATCATTCTTCCATTTTTGATAAGATTGAAAAAGAGCATTGCTCCTTGATGGAAGAGATTAAAATTTTTTAGGCCAAAAGAGATCAATAGGAACACTAGGGCTTCTTTTGGATGGACGAAATAATCTATGGTTCATGGTTATGATTTCTCTATTCTGAGGAAATTTTAGACACTTGTAGATTGGAGAAGCAATAGCCTTCATGGAAGATATCCAAGGATAGCCCAACTTCACATGGAATTTCTTAGAGGAAGGTATGATAATAAAAGTCAACATCCATGGACTTACCATGGACTTCAACAGGAAGGGTGATAGAACCAATGGTAGGACAAGAGAAGCCATCAAATAACTTCACAACCACATTAGAAGCATCATATAGTGGTTTATACAATCATAAAGTGAAAAGATAGTCTTCAGTTATAACGTTTACCATGCAAGAGGGATCAATCAGGGTACCACGACATGAAATACCTTAACCTTTGCAACTATGTATAAAGGACCACTGGGTGCTCTAATGGTCTCACTAGGGTCAAATGTAATACAAGGATCCTTACTTGTATCGTATGTTTCTACCATATTAACCAATTTTGGAGCCATAGAAGTGAATTCTTCAAAAATGAGAGAATTAGGCACAATCTCAATAATGTTAGAGGTATGAGATGACAAGGGATTAGTGAAAATCTTAAGATTTTGATTAGGAGGAGAAACAGATTTATTCCCTTTATCATTCACACCTGCCACAGATATATTATTATTATCAATCAAGTCTTGAACCTTATGTTTCAATGCAAAACATTTCTCAATATCATGACTAGGTTGACAATGAAATTGGCAAAAGGAATTGTTATCAAAATGAGGAGATGCAAGTTTGGAAGGATCAACTTGTTTTATAGGAGGAAGTTTGATAATATTTCTATGCAATAACAGAGACATAATACTATGCAAAGATTCATTCAAAGGATTAAATTGTCTTTCTCTTTGGAAAAATTTTGAAATATGAGGCACACCTATTGTAGCATTCACATGGTTGTTGTTGATTGGTTCATTGAACTTGATGAAGCTTTTTGTTTGTTTGAACTTCACAAATAGTTGTTGAACACTCTCCCCCTTATCACTCGAAGCCGTAGGAGTGGATTTCTCCATTTGACTCACAACTAGTTTATAATTGTGGAGTGTTGCACACAACTATAGAAAGGAAGTAAACTTAGACAAAAGAGGCTTTTCCCTGATATCTTTTTGTAATTTAGAAATGAAAATTATTTGAAAATCATTATCATGCACTTGAAAAGAAATTTGAGCATACAAATGTTTATATCTACCAATAAAATTAGTCACTTTTTCTTTAACACCTTGTTTACAATGCATTAAATCAATCAAAGTGATTTTAGGACCAATGTTGTTTTGAAATTGTTGGATGAAAGCATTTTCTACTTGTTGAAAGGAAGTGATAGAATAAGAAGGCAAAGAGAAATAACATTGTAAAGCCTTATCTCTTGGTGTTCTTGTAAACATTTTTGCAAGCAATCATTGATCATAAGTAAAATCAGTACACAAGGTTTGAAATGTTTTGACATACGTAAGAGGATCACCTTTTTCATTATAAAGTTCCAATTGAGGGATCTCAACATGTTTAGGTGGCATGACTTTAACAATATCAAGAGAAAGTGGGCTCGTAACATCAAAGGTGGGCACACTAAACTTGGATTAACTCATGGAAGCAATTTGTTGTTGTAAGGAAGACATAGTTTGGGCAAGATTGCTGATTGTTATTTCAGTGGAAGAATTGATGTTAGACATAGGTGATTGAGAAGGTGGTGTGATATTGTTGAAAGAAGGCATGGACTAAGAATAAGGTGGTGGGACACTATGATAAGTAGCCATAAGTGATGATTGGGTAGGAAAAGGGACACTTAAAGGAGGAATAAAGTTGTTGAAGGAATTTCCCCGTTGTGTCACACTGATTGGTTGAGAAATAGTAGGAACACTTATGGAAGACATAGGTAACGATGGAGGATTAAATGAAGAAGAGGGATTTCCCCCATGACGTAAGGTTGTAGGAATGACATTTTGAGTTGAATTAGCCATGATGTTAGATGTGAAAGTAGGAATACTAGTCATAGGATTGGTCAAAGTAATAGAGGAATTGACTTGTGTTGAAGGTTGTCCGTAACCTAGGGTTTTGGTACAACTCTTGATAGGCATGACATTAGAATCAACAATATGTGCAATGTCACACAATATATCAATTCCATTCCTATCACTTTGAAGCATGCGCTTAAGACCTTCAATTAATGGAAGAGCTTCACTATTAGGGTATTCTTGGGACATCCATTGTTGAAAGCTATCAAATTAATTGTCCAATGTGGAAAGTTGATCTAAAGAAACCCTAGTTAAAGCTTCTTCTTCATCATGAGATCCATCAATGGGGTAAATAGGCACATGATTAGGATGGGAAGAATTAGCATGATCCTCATTAAAGAAGTCACCCAAATTAGGCTCCATCTCCTCAATAATTAAACCTTGGGAAGCCTTATTTCTAATCATTCATCTAGCATGGATAGGATAGGTAGGACTAATAGTCGTAAAACTCATGCACTAGAGGGAAAATTTGAATTTTGAATTGTAGAAAAAAGCTTGCAAAATTGAGTAATGCAAAACTCAAGAAAATAATGATTACACAATTTGAACTTTGTTGGAGGAAGGGGATGACACAATTTCCAAAAATAAAAGGAAATTGGAATTTTAAAATTATGGCCAAGGGAATACCACTTAATTTTAAAATCATAATTTTTAAAACCAGGGCAGACAATAATTAACCTCTTAATTTTAAAAAACTTCTTGAAAGTTGAAATGTTGAATTTTGAAGGTATTTTTTATTCTAGAGGGTTCAAAAATCGATAAAATCAGCCAATCTTTTGGATTTAAGTCAATAAATACAGTCATAATAGTCTCTTGAAATTTTGAGAAAAAAGTCGAGGACTGTGGTGGGAACGCACATGGTTCGACCAACTTTTTTTGAAATTTTTAGTGATGGATATTATGATGATTTTAAATCTAACCACAAAATATTGGCGAATTTTACGATCTCTAGATGGGCAAAATGAAGACACAAAAGTGAAAATAGTACCCTATTAGGGTTTTGCAGAAAAGAGGAATTGAAGTGCAATTTTTGAAAAGGGTCAAACCTAATGGATAGGGACACCTTGGAAAATGTTTAATAATCTAAATGTAACTTAAATTGCCTTGAAATTCACACAAAATTCAATTAATTTTAAAAATTAGGGTTTGATGACCTAACCACTTAATTTTGAAATTTGAATTGTGGGATTGAAGACAAATCTAAGAATAATCAAAAATCTGAAAATTAAGGTAAAATCCAATAGTTGCACAATTTCAAGATGATTTTTGAAAATTAGGGTTTTAACAAGTAACCTCTAAATTTTGTAAATTGTAATTGCAAATTGAACAAGACAATGAGGAAATTTAATTTGACAAACACAATAATTTTTCAGATCTAAGACAAACACAAGAAATTTTTACAAATCACAAGTTCAATTTTAAATTTAAAAACTAGGGTTTTTAATGAATTAACCACTAAGTTTGTAGAAATTTGAAACTTGTAAATGAAAAAGATGCAATTTTGTTCAAAGGATAGCATGCAAGATGTTGGGTTCACCAAAATGTGATGGTGGGAAAATGATGAGTGATAGATCAAGAGGAAAACTAACCCTTTCCCTCAAAGAGAGATGAGAGCTTCACTATTGATTATCCTTCAAGCGCTTTTCACCATTACATTAGAGAGATAAGGGGTAATTCACTATATCCAATCTCCACACAAATATGATAGATTGAATTCTGAATGAATTAAGGGTGTTATGATGATCCCCTTATTCCCTTTTTGTTTTATTTGGAAAGAAATTTAAATGGACTGACCTATGTAGTGCAAAAGTGACAAAGAATTGATTATAACTTGATATCTGAATATGGGATGAAGTTGTGCACCTAGATTTGGAAGTAAAATGTCGAGACAAAGTTGCCCAAAGATTTGACGAAAAGTTGTTCGGACCATGGCGGGAATGTACACGGTCCTTAAAAAAATCCGTGAAATGAAAAGGGTTTTTTTGCCTCTGCAAATGAAGCCCAAATTTGAAAGTACAGTTGTGCACTGGCAACGTACACACAGAAAAGAGAGGTAAATGTGTTGGGATTGGGGGTTTGCCTTCAGGTGAAACCCCAGTTTTGGAATTAACAAAGTAATGAAAGAAAGTACTTGCAAGTAGATGTAAATGAAAGACTGAATTGTAAATCACCTCAAGGGAGGTTGTAGTAGCAATGTTGATAGAAATGCTTGTGTGGAATTGAATGTTGAAAGAAATCTCCTCTTCAATGGTTGAATACTTGACTTGAATGCAACACCTAGCCTTCAAGTGAGACTTGAGAATGCTCAATGTTGGAAAAGAAGGATTGAATGCTTGATCACTAATATAACTTGAATCTCTCCAAATTCCACCTATTGAACTTCAACTTATCCAACTTCTTGCACTTATGAAAATGAGAGGATGAATGCCCCTTAAATACATGTTTGAATGATTTGAATTTCGTCATGGGCCGATATTGGGGAGGTTTCTCACTCATTGCACAACCCACAATGCTTGCACAAGAAAGGTAGAGCAGGGAAAGGGGTGGAATGCCCCTATCCTGGGAGGACAAGGGAACCATGCCCTTGTCCAAGGAGGGATAGGGGATCCACGCCCCGTTCCTAACTCTTTCTCCAGGGTAGAGTGTGGACAAAGTGATGCGAAGGCCAAGGATGAAGCAGTTTTCACAAGCCGAGCACTCTTCGGTCTCCGATTAGGCTAGAGGATTTGAGTTCGCATGCGTGTGGACCCTAATGCAGTCGTAAATTTATAGGGTTGCAATTTTATGACACTACACTAAATTTACACAATTTATATGGATGAAGCAGATGTTGAAGGACATAAAAGTGCATTGCAATGAACTGGTAATTATTCACTATGATAACTCTTCTTCTATTGACATATCAAAGAATCCTGTATTTCACTCTAAGAAAAAGCACATATATATCAAGTATAGATTTTTGAAGGAGAAGGTGGAAGAAAATGAAGTTAGATTGGTTTATATAAACACTAAAGAGAAGATTGTAGACATCATCACTAACCTTTGCCTAAAGATTCATTTGAGTACCTCAGAGATAGATTAGGGGTTTCTACCCCTCTGGCAAGAAACTGATTGATGCTATTTGGCATAAGTCCGGTATGCATTATCAAATATAGTGTTCATTTTGGATTGATATGGTGATGCTACTAATTAGGGGGAGTAGTTAGCCTTGTGATTCAATGTTTTATGATTTTGCTTTGATATTTATGTCAGATCTTTGGAATTAATGTCAAATAGGGAGAGATATTCATGTGAAAAACTTAAGGAAATATTTACATTAGGGGAGAAATTTATAGAAATTAACTATGACATCATCTACATGGATAGTATGGATCAGAACTTCATTGCTATATTCTTGTGTGGGAGATTTGTTTGCCTTTTCTTGGCACTTGGATGTTTTTCACATCTAGTGTTGCCATCAATGCCAAATGGGGAGATTGTTGGCCATTTGGAGGAATTGATAATGTGTTGTATTGATGTTTTGTCATTGATGTCAACACTAGTTGTTTTGGCTGCTTTATCGATATCCTTTTGGTCTCGGTAGGTTGTTTGATTTCTAGCTAGTAAGATCATGATGATCTGATATACTCTAGTATGCTTTGGCTTTTGGAATTGGCTTAGATATGTTATTCATGCTACTCAAGTTCGTGTTCATTCAGTTGGTTTTGATTTGGTGATTGGATGCTATCTTATATGCTGGTAAGCCTGGTTTGTTTATTCGAAGAGGGTTTCACCGATAAAGCTTTATTGACGATCTTTTGATATTATACATAATTAGTGTTGGTGCGGCTTCTAGTGGAGATTCAGGATGCTAATGGTGATCGTGTTTGAGACTTGGCTGATTGGGATCATTTCTTTAGCGTTTGTGGAATTAAATTGGGTCAGGTTCTATCTAGGTTATGGATAGGCTTAATGTAACATGTTGTTGGGACTTCTTCATGTGTTTCCAAGATGTCTTATGGGTTAGATATTATTTGTTTGGTCTCAAGCCGACATGTTTTGTAATTATGTAATTGCTTTATTGTTTGGTGGCCGATCTTATTGTTTATGGTCAAGGGTTTGTATATATATGATGTAAGATCTCATTGTAGATTATGTAAGATGGAATATGATAAGGATTTATGTGAGCGAATAATGTAATTATAATTTATGCAGAGGATTTGGTTGATCATTGGTGATCGAGTTGGGTTTATCTAAGAGGATTAAGTCCTTCGGTATTAAGATTAACTAGAACTATACTCAGGCATATGAGATGATATCATTGTAGTTCATTCTTCCTTCTGGATTGTAGTTTGGATTTTTATGTAGTGAGTGAGACTATTTTTGTACTGAGCAGTGTGCTCTAGGCTGTTGGCCTTCCTACAAGTACAGTCCCCTCAATTTGTAATCACATACTTATTGCAGAAGTATTATCTAACTGTGGGCAGGATTCCCACCGTGGTTTTTCCCTTTATCGGGTTTTCCATGTACAAATATCGGTGTCATGGGGATGGTATCTATTCTCTAATTGTTGCTTGCACTTAATTGGTCTATCTGCTATTTCGGTAATTAGTTAATGTATTCCAGTATTGATCTTATGTTTTCTAGTATTAAAGTTTTAATTGGTTAAGGTTCTGGTAATCTGGTGACAACTGATTCATCCCCCCCCCCCCTCTCAGTTGTCTTCCAGTTATTTGAACTGTCTAACACATAGTTGTTGAAGTTCTTCAGGCCATCAGACCTTAGCATAAATGGATATGCAATTTGGTAATGTTGGCAATTAACACTCATTCGATAGTCACCTTCTGAGATATATTGCATTTTTTGGGCTATCATTGATGGCAACTCATTTGTAGGTGTTGGTATTTCTTCATCTAGACTTATTGCCTTATCATTTTGTATAGATTGGGCCAACCGGTATACACTCCATTGTTTATTCTTGTTGACCAATTAGTCTTTGTACTGGTAACTTATATTTGGGATCCGGTTAAGACATTGTAGGACCTAGTTAAGATATTATAGGATCGGGTAAGATCATTTATGGAATTAGAAGTAGTGTGTTGGCTGACATCAAATTATGATCATCGGGATAATGTATAACATATTTTATGATCCGGAAGCCAATAGGTTTATTTTCTTAGTAAGGTCGGCATATTGAACAAGTTAAAAGGGTTTTTAAGAGAGATCACTTAGTGATGGATTTCATTATTATTGTGATACGATTTGTGATGTGAATTAGTCAAAGATTGATGGTATGTGAATTGGTTAGTGAGTGTTAGCATTTGTGTGTAGTTACATGTGCATAATTATAACCGGTAGCATAACAGAGTAGAACAGAGTATCAGACCACTGGTTCAATGAAGGTTGTTAGAGATTAAACTGAAACTTATCCAGCATGGCCATATGCACTATTTGTTCTTTTTTATTTCAAATCATTGTGTAATGTTGTGTAAATCGGTGAGACTTTTGTTTGAATAGTGAGCTTGTATGCATGTGCATACCCCCTTATGTAATATTGTATACCTTGATCAAGTATATAGATATTGTGGGTATTAGCCCCACTATGGTTTTTTCCCTTTGTAGGGTTTTCCATGTATAAATATTGGTGTTATGGTGTTACTTTATGTGTTGATTTGTTTATGTGCTTTAATTTTATATTTTGTCATCTAGTTGATCAGTAGTAAGTTAATAAATTCATTCACCCATAGAACATTGATTCACCCCCCCCCCCTCTTAGTGTTCTTGGATTCCAACAATTGGTATCAGAGCCTAGTTCCTTAGAAAAAGTTTAATAACTTGAGGAAGATCCAAAACTTGAAATCAATGGAAACCAGTTTGTAGCAACAACTTCAACTTGCTCTTAAGGATCTTGATGATGAAAAGGAGAAAATCATCAAACTAAAGAATGAACTGAGGCAAGCTAGAGAGTACATCATTTTACTATAGGGAAAGCTATCAGTTGCTCAAGCTAAGAGGAAGGAACTCTGTGATCAACTAGACAATCAAAGTAGTGATGAAGAAGATGCCTTGAAAGATCAATGTCAGAAAATCACTTAGGAGCATACTACCTTGAAGAATGAAATGCAAGCCCTAACTATGAGAATATGCAAGGAGATTGAAGGCAGAAAGAATAATGAAGAAAATTTAGCTCAAGCATTGAAGGACAAATCAAATGAATGCAACAGACTGACACATGAGAATGATATGTTGAGACTTGAATTGATTCAGTCCTGGAATAATGAACAAGAACTCGAAAGACATCTCCTAATCATGAGAGATGATTTGACCACTAAAAATGAATACAAATTCAAGTTCAAAGCGAGATCTACAAGAATTGATGAATTGCTAAAAATCCAGAGAGATGTCAATGACAAGAGAGGTCTTGGATATGAAGTAGGAGAAAGCTTTGGTACTGCACAATAATATCAATCATCTGGTTAGAAACAAAATCATGCCAACAACCAAAGCCAGAAATCACCAGTAAGATAGCCTAATGCTCACAAATTCAATGGTACATGCTTTGTTTGCAATAAATATGGTCATATAGTAAGTCAGTGCAGAAATAGGAATAATCAGAACAATGCATCATTCACCCATCTTGGAAATGTCAAATGTCATGTCTGTAGTAGATTTGGACATATGGCTAAACAATGCAAATCAAAAGGAAATCAAGGAAATAAAGAGTATAACAAAGCAATTCAGAAGAACAATGTTGTCTGGTATGCATGCAACAAGATTGGACATATTGCTAAGCATTGCAGGAGTAAAAATCCACTGGTAGCTGATGGAAATTCAGATGAGAAAGGAAAGGCAAAGGTTGAAGATATTATAAAACTGCATGAAAGACGATGGGTTTGGAAATCAAATACACAACCACCAGATCAACCGGTAGAGCCATTGGGTCCTGCACCGAAAACAAGAACTTCAATCGGTAACTAAGGCACTCTGCCTTAGGGGTAGGCAAATCATTGAAGATCATGCAAACACCCCAGATTAGGTCTGTAGTCAAATAATTTTGATTGCGGATGGATACTCAAGTGGATTCAAGTACTTACTGAAACCTATATGTAGATTATGTGATCCGATCAAATTCTCCGAGAGCATTTATGACAGTGGAAAATTAGGGTTAATGGCGATAAAAAGGGGAAAAGTTAAATCATTTCTTCACATAGCGATCAAGCATTCTAAAGATAAATTTCTAAGGCATTCAAGAGTCCAAAAGCGATTTGTGCGAGCATCTAGAGAATATTTCATCATCTGGAAAGTTATAAAGGTATTTACTATTTGCAGAAACCCTCAAAATTTAACATGGCTTCATCATTGAATGTTTATACTCCTTTGGTAGTGGAAATTAAAGACTGCCCTCGTCTAGAATTCAAGAAACATCCTTACAAATCACTTTTGGATGCTCCTTTGGGAGCTTTTTCAAGTGTTTTCCATGGTGTTCTTCATATTGAAGACATTAGGGCATACATTCACTTCTATATCAAGGAGATTGGGAATTATGAGATGTCCTGCGTATTCACTAATCACTTGATCACTGAGAATCAATAGAAACTGGAATATGCACATCTGCAAAGGAAGGGTTTTACCCAATTCATGGATTTTCTAACTTTTGACGAAGATGAATGGGTACGGTATATTCTCAGTCGCATTCATGGGGAATTATTGTGGTTGACCGACCATATAAAATTATAGAGGAAGTGATCAAGAACATTACATGCCTTCACAAGGTTAGAGGTTTACCAGGGCTTCAGTCGATATCAAACACAAATCTCTACAAACTCACTGGCACCACATATGATGATAGATCTATGAGAGTTGTTGACATTAGGCTTATTGATGTGAAATTTGTAGCAATGGTGATTGGATATAAGGTTTATGAGTCAAACCGACTGAACTCAGTTTTTGGAACTGCCATTCACATTGCATATCAAATGGTGAAAGAATATGCGCATTATGATTTATGCAATGTTATGCTTAAGGAGTTGATGACCAATCTCTGAAAGATTAAGCATGGCATGAAGAATACTTTCCAGTATGATTCCTTCATCATATGCTTGACATTTTACTTTCTCAACATGGTACCGAGTTATGGGAAGATTCAATGGGCTTTTGATAGACTAGTTTCAACACAAATTGCACAAATCTTGGACCGGCAAGGTGATAAGCAATAAAAGGCTAATATGTGGGCCTTTTTCAAAACTTTTCAAAAAGAAATGAACAATAGGGTTAGAACCCCAAAATAAATTATTGAGAAATATAAGGATACTATTTGTTTTATGGTCAACAAAGATGAATGCATGATGGAGGAAGTTCATCCTAGAATAGTCTGGATCATGCCACTGGGTTATGAAGTTGATGAGGCCACAGTGGATGCATATGCACAACATTTAATGAAAGATCCAGTTGATGAGAAGGAAGAGAAATTTGGCACAACTTAGGAGAAGGGTCTTAAAGTTCATCACGAACAAGTTTCACCCGCCATAAAAAGGAAAATGACAAGGGTTGCAGCAGAATAATTAATTAGTGAAGGCCATGACAAGGCTGAAGAAGAACAAAAAGTTAAAATTCTTGAAGCCTGGAGGAAGGAAGAATAGAGGTAGAAGAGGAAGGAGGAGACAGAGGCTAAGAAGGTCGCTCATACCATTCTTAATGTGGTCCCGGTTACTACAGAACCATCTAGACAACCAGAAGGTCCATCTAGCAAGCCTACTAGTCCTAAGACGAAGGAATCAGTGAAGAGGAAGCAAAAACCAGCTAGGCAGTATATGATTGTTTCTTTAGAGGAGATTGAATTTGATGAAGAAATCAAACAAGCTCCAAAGAAGAAAGGTGTATTTGCAAGAGCTGTGAGAGAAAAGGAGGAAGAACAGAAGAAAGAACTGGTGAAGGAGCCACCCAAGAAGACTCTGAAAATCACAATTGTACATAAGAGGAAGCCCAAGGCAAATGAGCAGTCTAAACTGAAAGCTAAAAGGAGAATCAGTAAGCAAAAAAGTTAGATGCTCAAGAAGTCATTGATCATATTATTAATGATGGAAATTTGGATAATATTTTTGCATCTTATGATGATTTTGATGATAAAGATAAGAAACAACTAGAGGAAGTAATTGTTTTATATCTTGATTCCTTTAGTAGGACTTTGATTGAATTGGAGAAAATCTTGCCTAAGGAGTTGCATGATAGATTAGAGGTCAAAAACTTACATGCACAGAAATTGGGCCGGATAAAAGAAAACCAAATTAGTTAATCTTTGTCCATCAATAACTCTGATAGAGGTTGCTGATTTGATTAATAAGACAGGTGTGACAGAATTCAATCCCAAACACCAAATTAATAATTTAATGCTTGAAAAGTATGAAGAGATCTGGAAGGATACTATAGACATATGGGTCAGAATTGTTTTGAGTCATGGTTATGAGCCTAGTCTGAGTTTTGTTCAGTCACGAAATATTTAATTACTTAAGGACAAGGAACCAGAAAAGAAGGATGAGCAGAATGTGGATACTAATCCATCAGTTAGTACTCCACCGGTTACTAATAAGTCACAAAATCCTTTTTAGTCCCATGTACAGGATCTTGAGGTAGATGTTGATAAGGATAAAGTTTCAGAAGATGCACCTAAACATAGTGAAGCATGAAGTGGCAAAGCCACCGGTGCATAGGTGGAGAAGACTTCTGAGGATAAGTCACTGTAAGACACAAGCAAGAAGACAAATTTAGATTTCCCTTCCAGTTTGGCAATTGACACTTCACTATCAAAATCTAAAGGGAAATTGCCACAATTTTTAATCAGTTTTGACAAGCCTTATCATTTAATGTCACTGACATAGAAGGTTTTGGCCACTACAGTACTTTAGGCATAGGCTACCTAGGAACTGGCACAAGAAGAATCTAAGGACAGAGAGTTGAGTCAGAATACTTTTGATGTTTTGAACCGACTTGTACCGGAATTTCAGGCTAAGGAGAGCTCAAGATCTTTTGGTATACCGCAAGAGATAATTGAATACATTCCTAAGCAACATGATTCTTTGGTAAAGGTTTCAGCACTTGAGTCTAAAGATAAATTCATTGATGCTAGGAAGAAGACATTTTTGCGGATGATTGCATCAGAAAAAGATAAACTTAAAACTTGTTTATAGTCTATTGATGATGCATTAGCAGAAGGAGGTAAAGTGTATAATACTTTTCCAGATTTTTCCAAGCTTACTGCACCCATAGACAAGCAAATTTTGGATTGTAAGGACCACTTGGTCTAGATTTCTAATTCTTATAATCTAATAGCAAATTTAACAAGTTCTTTAGAAGGTCTAGTTTTGGCAGTTATGTATCAGGTTTTGAGGTCGGAAAAGGAAAGGGGCAGTACAATAAGGTGAGCTATAGAGATCCAAAACTTTATAGGTCCCCAGTTAGATAACATGCCATGTCATAAAACAAAGTGTATAGCTAATATGTAGCAGGAGGATCCGACTAAATCCCATGCCATTGAGTACTATGCAAGTCTCTTGAATGGGTCCAACTTCATTCTAGATTCTCTTAAGAAGGGATGGGATACTTACTTTTCATTTTTAAAGACTTTGTATGTAGACATTTTGAAATGCGTATAGGAACCGGTAACTGTATATATATGTACAACAATTTTGGTGGGCACTTTGCTTTATGATTGATGTTAAAGGGGGAGGAGTACAGTGAAAAATGAATGCATATCACAAGGGGAGAATACAGATGTATATATCTGCATGGATATATAGGTCAGGGGGAGTATACTCAGAGGTTATATCATTTTTCACATGAGTTTTGCCATCAATGCCAAAGGGGGAGATTGTTGGCACTCATTCGGTAGTCACCTTCTAACGTATAATGTATTTTGGGTTGTTATTGATGGCAGCTCATCTGTGGGTGTTGGTATTTCTTCATCCAGACTTATTTCCTTATTATTTTGTATAGATTGGGCCAACCAGTATACACCCCATTGTTTATTATTGTTAACCAGTTAGTTTCACTACCGGTAACTTATATTTGGGACCCGATTAAGACATTATAGGATCCGGTTAAGATATTATGGGAACTGGTAAAATAATTTATGGAATTGGAGGTAGTGTGTGGGCTGACATCACATTATGATCATTGAGATAATGCATAACATACTTTATGATCCAGAAACTGATAGGTTTATTATCTTATTAAGGTCGACATATTGAACAAGTTAAAAGGGTATTTAAGGGAGATCACTTAGCGATGGATTTCACTATTATTGTGATATGATTTGTGATGTGAATCAGTCAGAGATTGATGGTATGCAAATTGGTAATGAGTGTTAGCATTTGTGTGCAGTTACACATGCACAATTCTAACTAGTAGCATAATAGAGTAGAATGAAGTATCAGATCATTCGTTCAGTGAAGGTTGTCAGAGCTTAAACCATAACTTATCCAAAATGGTCAGATGCACTATTTGTGTTCATTTTTGTTTCAAATCATTGTGTAATGTTGTGTAAGTCAAAGAGACTTCTGTTTGAGAAGTGATCTCTAGGCGGTGAGCCTATATGCATGTGCATATCCCCTTGTGTAATATTTGTATATCTTGATCAAGTATATAGATATTGTGGGTATCATCCCACTATGTTTTTTCCTTTTGTGGGGTTTTCCACGTATAAATATTGGTGTTATGGTGTTTCTTTATGTGTTGATTTGTTTATGAGCTTTAATTTTATATTTTGTCATCCAGTTGATCGATAATAAGTTCAGAAATTCATTCACCAGTAGAACATTGATTCACCCCCCCCTCAGTGTTCTTGGATTCCAATGGGTAAAACAATTAGTTTTATTTTTCATTGTTTTATCTCTTAACTTTATTAATATTTCTTATTATATTAATTTTATGTGCAGCATCCATACATAACTTCTCCTTGTTTCCCGAGGATGGTCAACCCTTTTAGTTGGGAGGAGGTCTACTGTCCTTATTACCATATTTTCACCCATTACTTCCCATTATCCTTATTATCCTATTCATTATTTCACCCTTCCTATTACCTATTATTTCATTCATTTTTCACAGCTCATGAACATTACATATCATTTCACCAATTTCAGTTAGCTCATTCAAGTTGAGATAAAAATTTATGAATCCTCCTTGAGATGGAATTTCCAACAATAATGCTATGAGAAATAAGCAAATTGAAAAAAATGAGAAAAGCAAAATGATAAAAATAAATAAAAAATAAAAAAATTGAACGATGTATGAATATGCATTATGAAGCTGAGAAAAATGAAGGGCGTTATGATTATGCATGAGCTATAATAGTCAAGGGTGGTAGAGAATTCCAAAGCTATCAATCCAAAATGCCACAAGTTCAAATCAAAGACCTCTCGATCATAATGTTTGGACGAGGATGTGCAATATGCTAATTTGTGGGGAATGATGAGAGTCAATTGTGTTCCATTTTATGCTATATTTTAGCCTATTCTGTATGCCTTTATAACCCTTCCTACATTCAATTTCCATTCTATTTTCATATAATTCTACAATTAACATTTCATATGATTAACTATTAAAAAGTTATATTTAATTTACTTTTGAGGTAAAATATGGAAATTAATTATTGATTAATTTTAGCATTATTATTCCAAGCCTTGAAAAATATATTCTGCAGCATGGAGAAGAATGCGGACTCTTTATACACTTCTTCTCACCTTCTTTTTAAGAACCTTATTGTCATTAATTATTTCCACATAGACTCTTGCCACATCAATTTAGAGCATTATATCTACCAACAATATTGACCAAGGTATATTCAAGAGGCATTGAACGTACTTACATGGTTGCACACATAGTATTTGATTGATATTTTAAATGCCAATTTCCACCTCAATATTCACTATTAATATAAGACAACTCCTCCATATCTTACATGATCTTCTAGTTGCTTTCATGCCACTTCAGCATATGAGATGATATGTCAATCACTACATACATGTTACATGATATTTGTAGGAGTGTGTTGAGGAAAAAAAACTATGATAAGAATATGTTTGTTGCAAGTTTGGAGGAAATTAAAATTCAAACATTTCCTATTTCTTACATGTTGTTGTAACAAATTCATTCCTAGTAAAAAATAAGAACAGACGGTTTTGCGTTGCTCTTTTCTGAAAAATGGGGAGGAATCTAGAAAATTAGAGACATGGGTTTTGTCCAAAACGGACCAAATATGGGTGGTTTTTAAAGGCAATGTTTTCTAATTTACTGTTGCAGCTAATTGTCACATTTTTCTCAATTAAAAAACTAAACTCGACCTATGGAGCCAAATAAGGAGAGAAGTTCCTCATGGAAATGCATTGACTAATCACGTATAGGAGGACAGAACAAAACTCTTCTCAATTTTTATCTATTGTTATAACAAAACTGTTATTAATTAGTGGTTGGTAGTATAAGATTCATGTGAGCCATTCTACTATATAGTTTGTTAGTTGCAAACACTCTATTTTTGTATGCATTTGTTAAATGATTACATATAAGTAGAAAGATATAAGCCTCAGAGGATAGATTTTAGCGTGAGCAGATTATTGTAAGAAACAAAGAAGAAAAATGATTGTATTCAATATAATTAATACTTTGAAGTCCCTTTCAGAAGTTTTGTAAGCTTAATGTTTATTTGTTGATTGGGAGGAAGGGCGCCCACTCTTCAACCACTGATGGACTGTAACTAATTTATGTTTAGCAGAGTAAGCATTTGTGTGTTTTGATTCCAATCAGTTACATTTTGCATTGTTGCATTTTTGTGTTAGATATGTTGATAATTGGCACTCTATTGGTTGGTTTCACTATGTTGTCATTGATGGCAACATGATTTTGGGTTCTAGCTTCATATGGTGTACCGACAAGCACTTCATAGACTCTACACTGGTACCGACACTGACAAGATAGAAGATTTCTTTGGTCATAGGCAATGAAGACCGACATGGTATAGTAAAGATCATCGGTATTGGAGGTCGACACATCTTGGATCCGACATCTGCAACTTGTTTTAATGTTTATTCATTTATGTTATATGGCCAACATGTGATCTGATATTGTATATACCTTTGTAAGCCGACATAAGGCATAAATTTGTATAGGGTATATAGGGGATATTGATTAGATCATTTTTCAATAATGAGAAATAATGATAGGATGGATATATTGATGTAATGTAATGAGAAATATATCAGAGAGACTATGTATGTGAGGAATTCATTGTAAGGGTTATTTCGGTACAGAGGTTTAGGGTTTTAACCAGAATAGACAGAGCTTAAACCAGAACTGTATTCTTGTATAGAAGATGCTATCTTAGCAGTTCACTATTCTCTGGATTATTGTCTGGTATGTTATGTAGTCAGTGAGCCTCCTATTGTGATTGAGTAGTGTGCTCTAGGTTGTAAGCCTTCCTGCAATTGCAGGCACATCATATATTGTAATATATCTTCATATGGCTAGTGAATTGATATTGTGGGTCACAAATCCCACTGTGGTTTTTCCTCTTTGAGTTTTTCCATGTATAAATCTATGTTATGGTTCTCATTTATATGTTTGGCTTATTGGTTGCATTACTTCTTTCAATTCTTTTTATACCGGTATACTGGTTGGTGCATGAATGTTTTGTTTAGGCTAAAATCTTCTATGTCGGTATAACACTGATTCACCCCCCCCCTCTCAGTGTTATTGGTTTCCAACAAGATACATTTTGTCTATGAATGATCAGCATTTGATTTCCATGTTGTTGAACTAGTTGCTTTAGATTTTGTTCTAATATTTGTTGATTAAGTTATTGTTTTAGAATTTACTGTCATAATTTATTTTTTAGTAGAATAAATAGCTTCTGTTGTCAAGAAGTGACAGTTCCTATCACCAGCTTTATTTTAATTTACAATAGGTTTTATTTTCTAGTTGCACTTCATCCTCACTCATCTCATTGCATGCAGCCTTTGTGCAAATAGCCATGACATCTTTCACAAGTTTACACCTCTGGATTGACACATATAGACCAAACTAAAATTCATCATAAAAAATAAAAACTTTCTTATTATTTGTCCCAGTGTTGGCCTATCAATGAGGTCATCTTTATCTTATCCTTATATTTAAATTTCTTAGAATAATCAGTTTTATGGGTCTTCGAAATTTATTTATATTTGATTGTGCCAAAGCAAAATTTAGATTTGAGACCATTGTATTTTAGCTTGAAAATCAATACTTTTTAATAATTTTTCTTGGTTCTACTTTTCCTAAAAATTGACTCTATTTCTTATAGGAATTAATATCTCAACCTTTAAAATATCTATTTACTGAATTTATTATGAGGGATTACAACCACACTCTCTCAACTAAATTTAGCAATTCTTGGAGAAAGGTTGAGGTTAATATTGGGAGCATCAATGTAAAGATTACCCCATAACAAATTGTAGAGGAAATGGGTCTCAAATGTGAATGCTTAAGGTTTGTGAAGAAGAGTTGCGGTGATTACAAACCATTTATCAATAAATTCTTTAAGAAGGGTGAAAGGCGTGTTCATCCGCAAAAAGGGTATGATAGGTCAATTCTTCCTCCCCATTATGCATTAGTTAGCTATCATGTGATAAAATAATTTACCCTTGAAGGTAGATATACAACTATTCATGGTTATCATTTTCCTATTCTCAATCACATTAGGCATAAGAAGATCATAAACATTCTGGTTTACCTATTTTCCTCCCTAGGTATGAACATTTCAAACTTAAAGGTGTTTCTCTCACTTTGCACCAAGGTCTCATGTTTTCCCTATATTTGCATGTCTTAGAACTAACTCCTTGGAGCAATAGAATTTTAACCCAATGTTAAAACCCTACAAACCCTACCGGCTCTAGGGAAATTGAGCTCATTGAGAGAAAATTTCATACCCCAAAAAAACCCAGTACCTCTAGTAAGAAGAACAGTAAAGTGATTAAAACCCCTAGTGAGGAATTTGATGAAGTTATACTTCTAAAATTCACCCTAGAAAAATACAAATCCTCTTGTCCAAAATTAGTGCATTGAAGCTAGGAAGTTGGATTCTAAGCCAATCAAAATTAGTAATATTACTATTGATCTTCACAACCTTGACCTAGATAACTAAATTGAGGAGCCTTTGAAAAAGGGTAAGGCCAAATAATATTCTAGCCCTGTTAGCCACCAATCTGCTAGACTCCTTTAGAAGGATTCTAAAGGTAAAAATCCACCTAAAGAGAATAAATAAATTGATATTCCCTCTGAGGAGGAGTTTCTTCCTGAGACAGATAACAATAGTGATGAGTCTGAGTTTGAAGAATACAATAAGAAACAAGAGGAAAAAAAAGATCTCAACAAAATTATTATTATTCCTGATGAGGAAAAAGAAGCAAGGGATGACCAAGAGCTACAAGACACTGATACCTTAGGTGCCCAAGATGAGTTCAACCCTACTAGAAGCACTCATATCTCTACTAATAAACTATACTATAATGTTGATATGATGACTCACCTTAAATCATAAGTTATTGATATGTAGGTTAGAATGAAAGACATGGAATCTAGGGTTGAGGACTTCAGAGTGGGGAATAAGAAACTAGAATTTTTTTTTAAAACCCTCACTATAATAATGGATCGTGTAATACAAAATGTAGAGATAGTAATGGGAGTTGTGTTAGGACATAGTTAAATAAAGAAGAAACAAAAGAAGGCAGGGAAGATCAAGAAGAACTGGGAAGATATTCTAAGCTACAAACATAGACAATGTGATTGGAAGAAGAATTTATAGATGCTAAAGAAACATTGGGATCTTATCAAAGATCCTGATAATTAGGTTTCATGTTTTGGTTTCTTTTTTTCTTAGTTATTGAAGGAATTTTTGCCTTAGTTTTTCATCGTATTGTGATCTTATGGATTATATTTTATAGTACTCAATTTAATACTTTCTTAAGGACTGTGTGCCATAATATTTGGATGATAACTAGGTTAATAGTTAGTCTCAATTATAAGTCTTCTTTTAGTAGTTTAATATGGACTATTGTGGTTAAGTTTTTTATCATCTAAGGATGGGTTGTGGTTTGTTGTTCTTTGGGTTCTAGTTGTCCTATGGTAGTTACATTTTGTTACATTTTAATGTGTTAATCTCTTGTACTATTTTGGGATTAGGTCATTCTCCCTTTTTAATCAAAAACTAATTGACCAATAACCTTTTTATTTCATTCTCACAATTTATTTTTATATCTCAATAATTTGTTTTTTGAATTTATTTCTCTTTCAAGTTTCATTTATTTATGATTCACATTGTGACCATCTCTAGTTGAACCTCCACCTAAGTACTTATTTGCCTACCACTATTAATTTTCATCTCTATCACTTTCTTCTACACAAAATGCTTTTGGTTTTTATTACATTAATGTTTCATCCTTAATTAAATATTTATGGGGCATGTGGCTAGTCCTTGTTTGATTGTAAAAATATGTACTAAGTTTGTTAGACAAAAAATATTGTAAATTTGAGTTAACCTTAAGGGCCTCACATCTTGAGATATGTCATATTTATTTCTTTAGATGTGTGAGTTATATCATGGACTCAAGTTGATGATTAATTATTGTATACACTAAGTTTATTTTTTGTATGATAAAAAATGTCACATGTAGAGTCCCTTCTTGGTTAATCTTAGATATTTATGAAGATACATTAACCTTTAATTGTGTATTGGATAAAACTTTTGATTTTTTAGAGGATGTCAAATGTTTAGGAGGCATAAGAATTGCGTTAAATCTATTTCTCTCTAACTTTTCATCCATAGATTGAAACATAGCTAACTCAAGTCTTTCAACCTATGAGTATTTTAAAATTTAGATTGTACTATTAATTAAAAAATTATATATATCCATTGTTGGCTATTTTTACTAAGGTTTGTATTAATAATTAAAAAGTGTTATGCCTTGAAGCCAATATTGATAGCATGGCATCTTGTATGCCTAATGAGTGTAGCATGAATGATTTCACCAAAACTAATGTTGATGGTCATCTCACTTAGTTAACTAAAATGATTGTGCTATTATTTTTGGTATCAATAGACTAATTTTATGGAAGGGATTAGTTTAATAAATACTAACTTTAAATTGGGAAATCATATAATTTTTCTTTTTTTCATAGGTAGTTCTAGGCACCCAAATCAAGAACAACTCAATCTTTTCTTGGAAGTAAAGAAATAATTGATCATTGATACCTAGAGAAATTTGCAAGTGTACAAGCCTAGCTACACATTTCAAATAATTGAAGGGACATGATGAATTAAATTAAAGGTGTCCATTTCATTTTAGCCTATTCTAAACATAACATCCTTGTGCTAGAGTTGATTAGGGCACAGATGGTGGTGTACAACAAATTTAATGCCTAAATATAAATTATTTTCTATTATTTTATAGTTGATGAAATACAATATAGAAACTCATCTATGTAGTTGATCTAGTGAAGTGTCTCTTCCTTTTCTATTTAAGTTACATTATTTGGGGAGTAAAAATTATTTTACCTTATATGTGTTGAGAAATATCTTATATGTGTTGAGAAATGAACAGGTTCAATACCAAAAATTATGAATATCAATATCTTTCTAATAAAAGGATGAGATTCAAACCTTGGATACTAGAAACATAAAAAAATTGTAACTCATATGCAAATGTGAAAGTTAAGTTGCGTTAATTGTGGAAAACCCATGACTATATCCTTCTTCTTTATGATGCCAAAAATTTGCCTATTAGCCATGCTTAAAAAACCTATCTTATGTAAACTTATAACAACAATAAATAATGAATAACATCAACATAAGATAGCAGAAATAAGGCATAAAATGGCAACATAACATCCACACAACACAAGATTTACCTGGAGAAACCCTTGTGAGAAAAAGCTCCACCAAGAAGACAAGACAAGCTTTTGTTAACAACAATAAAAGTGCTTACAATATCATCACTTTCAGTCTCCTTTTTGCTTCCACCATTAACAACCTATGTGCATGTGAACAGCCTCCTTATGTCTCTCATCCATCTTTCATTCCCAAAGAGAAAACTACATTCAACTATTCCACATTCTATTGCATATAAAATCTACAACCAAAGGGTGAATTTATAGAATAACAAGAGCTCTGAAACCACAAATAAAGGTTCCCAAATAAAACTCTTCATTACTCATGACCACAACCCTTGGAATCCCTCCACGGAACTCAAATTGAATGACCGAAAACCAAGAGACATATGTTGCCTTTTCCATACTCACACTTGGAGAAACCCATAGGTCACTCTTTTTCCATTTTCTTAAGCCATTAAATATATTATTCTAGACATATATAAGTGGGAAAAATAATATCAAATATTTGTTTTCACAACCCACTTTTACCACAATTAGTGTAACCCATCACCTCTTAAGAATGTATTGCAAACAATGGTGAAATTTAAATATTATAAATTATTTTCTCAATACATCCTAAGTGTCTTAGGACACTTTCCAAGGATGTTAGAACCATGTCATAGAATTTAGAAGGTAGATGGCACCTTAATCCTAACAATATAAAGCGGATGCCAATAAACAAAACAATTTTAATCTTTGATGTAAATCTACCATAACATTATTTGTTACAATTTACATGTATATATACTAATTGTTTCTTATTTCTTTGAATACTAAATAATAATCTAGATTATAATTTTGATAATTACTTTTGATTATAAGAAAACATTTTGTTAAATGATAGTATTATCATAACAATTAAGTTGTGACTGAATTGACTATTGTTTGAGTAGTTTCATAAACTCTCCTTCCTCGTTCATCCTCTTCCATCCACCCTTCTTTCTCTACCCTTATATTCTAATCTTGCTTGTCTCTTGACTAACTTAAAGTAGTTAACGTTTGATAGATTTGACTTTGATATTCGTTGAGCGTTCCTTCATAAGAACATTGTAAGAAAATGATCAAACCGAAAAGCAACTAGGCAATCCGAATCATTAATCAATAACTTGGAAGTCCCATGACCTTATAAAAGAAAGTTCTTTCAAGGGAAGTGGAGTGGATTCCTCCCTCAGTTAAATTGACGTGCATTCCATCCGTCCTTTCTAAGTAGACTCTATTTGTTTGTATTATTATTAATATATAGAGCCACTGTATTAAAAATTTTACTTGTTTTCCGACTAAATATTCTTCAGAAGTCAAGTTCGAGTTGTCCTCACATGAAATGATATTCTCCCTGCATCTGCTATTTTTCCTAATTGTCATAATTCTCTTGATAATCTTTGTTGGAGAACATTTTGTCTCTTGAGATGGTTGGAATGCAATATGAGATTTTTCCAACGACTATAGGCAGCAATATTCTTTGCAGTGAAATATATTCAATTATGTAAAACTATATGGGATGTTCTCAACTACAGTAGAAGCCATCATTGTTTTCACTATTATAATTTTTTTTTAAATGTTGCTTTAGTTGTAGGTGGACAAAGATGAAAAATACAAACCTGAATGTGCTGCTCCACAATAAAATATTTGTACTTTCTAGAGAATTTTTATGAAAGGTGTACTTTTTAGAATAGATCAACATACAGAATAAGAAAGATTTATTCAATATCTGTTTCTATCTAGAAACCTCCTAATCCTTAAAAAAAAATAAGAAAAATTATATTTTTCAAACACTAATCTTCATCTAAATGTCATTACACTCATTCCACTAATACAAATAGAGAATTAAAATGTTCAGTTCATCTAGAAGATGAATGTGACCATGATTCTAAATTTATTGGAAGCTTTCAAATCGTTAACTAATAAATGTTGTTATCCATTTGAACACCACTAAGTAAACGTAAAGGAATTCACCAACCCAAGGGTGATGATTAAATCTACCTAATAGGTAAATTTTCTATACCTAAAGAGACCGTTCAGCTTAAACAGTTCGTGTCTTGGAATTAGGGTTTCAGTAAATCAGTTATTAACTTGTAGACTTTGATTCCACCATAAACAACTGGTGGTCTAGAACCTTTAAATGTTTTTAAAAACCATTTTACTTAAACATCATTTAATTAAATAGTCAAATAATCATTACACCTCAATATTTTTGAATGTTAAACTAGACGATATTTAAGAATAATCTTTAAAAGGATTGAAATGTCTCTTTTTTTTAATAAAACCTTGCATCATCATAGAGGACAGACAAGGCAATTCTATGAATCACGTCTCTTCTACTTGGAAATTTTGAAGGGAAGATATGAGTAAGGCAAAGAAGAGGATAGAGTTAGTAAGTGAATGAAGATTTTGCAAAAGTCAAGTTTATATTGGTTAATCTCTTTTGTGATTTTTTTGAGGAAACATTCTCTTAAATTTTTCCTCACAGTACTGTGGATTGAGGCCATAATTAGAAACTCAACAAGTAAAGATGAATAACATTGAAGCCTTGGCATCTTCTTCAACTGGCACGGTTTCGAAAGCCCCTTCCGAATTTCGCTTTGATATAGCTATAGCTTATATAGGAGATATTTTATCTCGTCTTGGGAGACAGGTAAGGGAATTTTATTTGTTCAGTTACAGCTATTCACTCACTCGTAGTCTAGTAGTCATACAATTTTACTACAGAGCAGTCGAAAAGACATCAAACTAAGCCAGATCAGATTTGATGTGTAGGGCTTTAATTCTAAAATACATGATAATGGAATGGGTGTAAAGAATGTAATGGCGCCCATTGCTTCAGATTTCTCAAAGCTATACGATGGTATTTCTGACGGTGCAAAACAGATTTCCAGTGGGGTAATCTTTCTGTCCAATTGAACAATAAATAATTCTACAAACCATGTTTTCTAAACTGTAAATACCCATTTTAATTAATGTTTCTCCGTTTGATGAAGGAAACTCCTAAATACAACCTGTCTATCAAAGTACAAACAATAGTGTCTGAATTGTTAAAAGGACTGGGTAATGCACATTGGGCTGGAGCGGCGCTTTTTGCAATTGCTAGTGTGTTAGAAAGATTGGACAAGATTTCTACAAATAACAGGAATTGCATAGATCTTCTCAAAAGCATGCTTGACCTGGCAAAGTACAATAAAAAGCTGGTAGCTATCAATGGTGATTTGGACAGCGATATGTCAGCCAAAATGAATGATGGTCTTCATTTGATATTCAGAGCCTCAATTTTGTGTCATTCCTATATAACATGCACCAAATTATCCAAGTACGTACGCGAGCACCTAAGAACTACTGCTTTTTGGTTTTTGTTTCATGGGTTTTATTTGCGCGGATGAAAATCACACTTTTCTCTATAGAAATTTGCTTGTTAAACTGAAGCATCTCTAAATGATTAAAAAAGGTTCATAATGGCTAAGAGTATTGATGGAGAGCTTGTGGATCTACGTGACAAAGTGAAAAGCCTGAAACTCGATCTGCTATTGCTTCTGAACATTGAACGGCTGAAATCTCTCAACTCCGACACATCAAGGCAACACCATCCTTCTGTACAGCGGCAACAGAGTACTGATTCAGGTTATAATTTGGGTTTTCTATTATTAGATAAAAAAATTTAATCTGGATTCGATGAAACACAACACAGTGAGTCCCTAGAAGAATCCTTTTGTTGTTAATTGCAGGACAACACTCCTGAGACATGGATTATTTCAATTTTATGTTTTTTTTAACTCGATTCTTTATTAACTCGAGATTTCAATTGTATATTAGCAGATGAATTGGCGGAAATTCTGGAAACTGAAAACCATGCAACAGATTCCGAGATTGAATGGGAAGAATTCACTTCACCAGCAGCTGATCAGTTACACAACCATACCAGGAAGAAACAGTGCAAGCTGATGAAAAAGCTAGGACGACCATTTTGCGCAGTGGGCAGATTTTAATTAAAGAAACTGCAAAAGTATCAAAGCAGGAAAGCTAAATCGGTTTCATTCAAGTCAATAGTACATATACACAGCATTTACAATTGTTATGTGAACAATAAGTTTTATTTATTTATCCAGCTATTTGCGCAATATCATAGTTACTAATATTATCTATCTAGTTTACCTATTAAATATGCTGACATCCAGATCAAAAAATAAATAAACTACCCTGGTCCTTGCGACCATTGTCATTCGGTTATTCCCCACCCATGATTCAGCAGTATCATTTAGTTCGCACAATATGCCTGGCATGAATAACAGAGGATAAGCGTTGACAGTTAGAGATGGGAGGGAAATTAGTCTTTGGACGGGATAGGAAACCGTTGGCAAAAAAGGAGGAAGATATATTGTTCTTATGGGTTGAAAATTGAGCGTAACAGGGGAAAACAGTAAGACAAAATCTCTGAAAAAATCTTTGACCAACACAGGAGCAGCTGTCAGCAATACAGTCATATCCAAATGAGAGAACGGAAGCAAATCTGTATGGAGAACAGAGATGCTTAGTTATCCTTTGTTTATAAAGGCTCTGTAAGAATTAACGTCTGTATGTTTTACTTTTTTCAGTCATAGGATCTGTAGCTTAGAGTTTTAGTATTGTTCAAGCAGCTCTTCCCTATTTCACTGTGTCTGTGTAACAAGGCCCCTTCATACTGATCTGGTTCTCAGTAACGGAAATGAAATTGCTCTTATCAGGAGGACACAACCTTAATGTTTGCTGTGTATGTATGAAATTTATAACCGTCTTATGCTAAAGAAAATTCTAGCACTTCATTGCATCTAATCTTGTCCTGAGAATTTAGATCAAATGTGTGTAACTGCATTATAGCTGGGTTAGCTTTGTCCTTGTAAGCTGTTTGAGGCTACAAGATTGAAATTTTTGTTCATTACTTCCTGGATTGGTTGCCTACTCAATAGGGCCACCCTGAAGTCTTGCATTAATTTGGTATACAGTGAGGTTTTCAATTCTAAGTGGGGAATAGAAGATAGAGGAGTTAATTTTCCAACAATTGAGTTGGGAAGAGAACTGGAGGTCCATAAACAGGCTACCATATATCATCCATTAAAAAGAATGCCCGCTACAGAGTATATAGAGTTGTTATCCATCTTGTATAGATGACAGAGAACAAGTGGTGAAAGAAAGATGGCTAAGAATGGTTTTGATTTTGTTGAGGTCGTGAGAGGTAGAAGATTGTCACTGACGTACCGATATGAAGAATTATTGACGAGATTGGAGGCTCTGTGGGTTAGACTCATATATGATGAATCTAATGCTGAATGAACGTAGAAGGATTTCTAATTAGGGCTCAAGACCCATGGAGAGATTAACTCAAGCCACAACAAGTCCAGGATCAATGGTCAAGCCTAGTGTATCAAATTTTATACAAGATTTAATCTTAGATCTCTCTGTGTATTGGGTAAAGGAGTTTGAAATGGAAAATTTGGAATTAGACAATCCTTGGAAGCTCAAATTCACTGCAGAAAAATGTAATTCAATCTCTTTCTTATGGTGGGGTAGTATTCAAGCAGAAGGTATCTTATGTCCTAAAATGCTATAGCATCTTTAGGAAAATTTATTAGTCTTAGATCACCAACATAAACTATTCATACGGTTTTCAAATATAAAACAAAAATAGTTTTATGTATAGCAATAGATACAAATCAAAATAGATATGCGAGGAGGAGAGGAGACAAGAACTCTTATTGATGGAATAAGATTTCAGTTCCAAGATGAAAATCTTAATTAAAGAATGAAATATGGATGAGGAAGACAAATATTCTTTGGAGGATGACGAGGAGTTCTGTAGAAAAAAATATTGTAGAAGAAGACATAGAGGAATATTTAATAAATGTAAAACTACATAAGTTGCTAGATGGAATAAAGCTTTTCAAGGAGCTAAACCTAGTACTTATAAGATCATAGTCAACCATATACGGAGAGAATATATGCTTCAAAACGACGAGGAAATTACTTCAAGTATGAAGATCATTTTGTATGTGTTTCTAAGTGTGGTTAAAATGATCATAGGGATTTTGATTTTTCACAAGTAGACGATGATGGTAAGTGGAGGAATAAGGGTAGCAATCATGTTGCCCATGCCAGTTAAGATTCAGTTACGCCTCATGAACTAATTGAAGAGCAATAGTGTAAGAACATTCTTCTGATGAAGACATTGTTATTGAAGTCAACAAAGGACAAAAAAAAATTATTTAAATGAAAGAGACTTTTTGAAACCATTTGGAAGTTAGGAGGTGAATGGGTTAAAGGTATATTTGTTAGTTGTTTTTTTGAAAAATATAGTATCAATGAGATGGTAGAAAAGATTGACATGAAGACGATATGATAACTAAATTCTTACAAACTATTTTAGCTTTTGAAATATCACCAAAATAAAATTTACAAGAAAAATATTCATTTTATTTTGAGATTGGTTCTTATAAAAACAAAACTTGGTGTGATGCTATTCTATGGATGTGTGTCATGTGGTTAGGTATACCAAACATGATTTGAGAGTGACATGCATGCTTGAGGAAAATGGGAGGAGGTTCATGATGGACCTTTTGAAGGATCCTAAAGAAGAACTGAAAAAAATTAAAACAAAGCTAAGTTAATCTCTAAAAAATAATTCTTGAATATAGAAAAGACAAAGGAACAATGTTCAACCATCATCTACCCAAGGCACTCCCAGTTGTGAAAGTAAAGAGGGAAGGTGACCTACTAGTAGTAATAAAGGAGTTACTAAAATAATACATTAAGATTATCCCTAATACTATTTCAAAAGTGTTGCCACCAATATGGAGTATTAACTATCTATAATAGTTGGTATAGAACATTCTATACCTTGCAATATTTGGCTAAATATTGTAGCCATTCAAGATCAAGGAACATCATGAAACCACATAAGATATCAGCTATGAAAGAATAATGTTGTTTTATCAAAGGTTGAAAATCATAGATTAAAATAGCTTAATGAGATTACAAAGAGAACACCTTGGTCATATAGGTTGAGGGGAACATAGGATTGAATGATAATATGACATGTGTCTTATTATTATGACTTGAGACATAAAGTGACAACTATCATATGTTTACCCAAACTAAAATTAACATGTATACAAAGGACCTAGGTGATGAACTAGCTAGGTACAACACCCCTTTCATACCAGCATCCCCTTTAAGTGCAACATAGGAGGAATGAACATAAATACAAATGATGCAATATGGATCCTAGCTACTAGAATATACTAGGTACCCATGTAAAAATGTGATGTTATCTCTCAAAAATAAAAATAAATGAGAAAATTCAGTCAGACAAAACTCCTCTCTAAATGAGAGATGAAAATAAAATTTTCTTCCCAAAATATAATACTAAAGAAAAAACCTTATGTGAGGGAAAATTTCCCCCCATAAGAGAGAAGAAGAGGGACTATGTAGCCCCCTCAATGTAGAGTCTCTTGTAACTTGTAATGATGATAAATGCTTAACTATAATTGCTAAAAACTATCAAATCTTGTGAAACAACATTCTTCAACCTTAGGAAGAAACAAATCTAGGGTAGTATGTAGGATGTCTTCCTATTCTAGAAAGAAATATGAGAGAATAAAGAAGAAGTATTAGGTCTTTGAATTCTACTCAAGTGTCTCCATGTCAATTCCAATAGCTAACACAATCAAATTGGGCATTCTAGGCCATACAAATAAAGATAACAATTTAAATCATAGTAGAAATTGATGTAGAACATCATCCAAAGACATGGATATCTCCTTTGAATAGAGAGATATATCCTATTAATACTTCTCAATATTATTCGCACTCATTTCAAATAAATAGAAAGATACATCCTTTAAATGCTTCTCAGTATTATCTACACTCATGTCAAATTGTGAAGAATGATTATATACAAATAAATAGAAGTATCAAATTGTTCCTCACAACAATTAAAGAAGGATAATCTCCATCAAATCAAAGATGAATATACTCAATGGCGTCTCTCAACTATGAAATGTGTGACTCTACTATAATGTACTAAATTATATCCATTTATAATTTCCCATTGACTTTCCACCCACTTTGGTGGTTGTACCTAATGTGTACCTAATTCATGTCTAATTGTGCTTAGATTTAGAACTATTTCTTGAAACTAGGTGCAATTCTCTACTCATTACCTTTGTGTTTCCTCAAATTGTAGAGACTAGGGTTCCCAACACCCCTAACTTGGACTGGGGTACCCAATGCCCTTTTTTGTACATTTTGGCCCCAAATTTTTAATTATGAATGTCATCATTGCAAGTAGTAGGAAATTTTCCTCTAATGTCAACCTTCCCCTAAAATTAAATCTAAAAAGGTCTAAGTTGCATATAAATACAAATCCCTCTCCCATCTCAAACTCTAACCTAACTAATTTACTTCATATTGAGCACAAGCAAGACAATTTAGAATAGATTTATAATTAAAGAGTTAAGCATTCAAGTCTATATCTTTGTTCAAACAATCATGATCAATTTAAATGTGTCCCTCCTTGATAAAGGAATGATTCAACATCATTAAACCACCATCATTTACCTTATTTGAGACTTAAAGAAAAGGGTTTCATATGTAATTTAACATCTGTCAATTCAATAATTTCCATTCTTATTTCATATTTTATCTTTTCTAAGGAGAAGCTTTCTTTTCTTTGACCATTGTTTTTTTCAAGGTAGGAACACTAACATGGGGTTTGACTTAAATTTTATTTAGTTAAGATCTGTTTTCATCAATTTTTGTCATTCAATATGAACAATCTTTATCTATGACTCAAGTTGATAAATCTGAAGAGGCTCCCCTAAATTATCAAGGATTTAGGAAAATTTATTTTATTAAGATAAACACTCATTCTTCTAATAATGTTCAAATACTTGTATCTACAACACCTCCTATTGTAGCTTTCTATTCTTCTAGACCAAAGAATCATAGCTTTAGGTAGCTTTCTAAATCCTTACATTCAATTATGCTTCAATTTCTAAACAAATATTTATTAAGCTTCCCATCATCCATCCTGTAAATACCTCTAAAGATTTACCTCCTTCGTTTAATCTTAAGGCCTTTTGTCAATACTATCATTCTTTTAAATATGTTATTAAGCAATGTATGTATTTGAAACATTCTTGACTAAGATCTCATCAAATCTAATATCATACAAGTGGATGGTGTGAATGACTAAGGGAATAAATCCATAGCATCTCCTAATCAAAACTTACAAATCCTTACCAATTCTTTGTCTTATCATTCCAAAAATATTGTTGACCTTAATAATGGGTATATAAACAATGGAATCTAATCCAACCAAGCTGACCATATAATGAATTTGATTGAACTTTTCCTAAATAAGAGAAGTCTAATACTAAGCCTAGTATCACCTTTACCCCAAGAAATAAATTAATAAATGTGTCTAATTAATCACTATGCATTACTTCTAGAATAAATTACATACTCACACATGATGTGCTCATTAATCTAGTATGTTTGGTTAATTTGGTAGAGAATAATATCCTTACACATGAATTATATCAAGACAATTATGACAAATATGAAGTTTTAATTAAGGTATATGATGGTTTTACTTACCCCACAATTGATTTCATCACCCTTCAAGTTAAGGTTGGATCTAAACCCTTAGATGTTCCTATTATCATTACTCCCAACTTAGACTAATTTCATATGAATTTGGGTAGTCTCTATCTCACATCCCTGAAGTCAGTCCCTTTCATAGTCCATAAGTGTTTGAAGTTCTCATTTCAAGTACAAGTGAAAACTATATTTCATAGTGCATTATAGCCTTTGTCTAGACATGGAAACTTTACACTTGACTACTTTTGTCCTCAACAACCTCACTTAATTAGATTTTGTGAAAATTAATTATTCCTACCAAACAAATGTTTAAAGCAACGACAATCAATGAGTTATCCCTAGGTAGTTCTTTGGGACCCACACTAACTACTACCCTAAAGATCCTTCAATGTCTATGGATGTATAAGTAACTACATCCTAGATTGGGAATCCTCCCTCTTTCTATATGTTCTAATGTATTTGATATGGTTCAATCTTTTCCATCTTATAAGGAAAATGAGGAGAATCCCTAACATGATCTAGACCTTCTCCTATCTATTGATCTTTAGGAGTAAATTCCATTCATCCTTCTATTCTAGAGAAAAGAAAGAAAAAGAATTGATGTTGAGTGATAATCAACCTCCTTTTATAGAATCTTTGAATCATAACTAAAAAAATTATAATATGAGAGAACATCAATGCAAATATCTTGCTAAGGCTTATGATCTTACTATGAGAAGTGACTCTTCCCCCAAAATTAGTTAGATAAGATCTTAGAAATGGGAACTAGTTAGGCAGCATAACATTGAATAGATATTGATGGATCTCATCAACTAGTCACAAGGATAGGAAGAAATTTCATCAAGAAGACATTTGATATTGAGGAGATAATTTTTTGTCATCATTATTGGATATAAGGATAAAAGAGATGGTGCCAAATAGATACATTGTGATCGAAGAGATGTTATTCTTGGCTAGCTAATAAGGGTTGTCATATCAAAGATATAATTTGAAAATTTGAATGCATTAATGGTTGTTCTACTAACAGTAATGGTTGCATGAGTGAAAATTTACACATAGACCTATGTAGAAATTATAGACATAATTTGAAGGGGATAAAAGGATACATGATTTGCAGAGAGCCAAATTTGAGGAACCAAGTCAAGGGTCAAGAGTGACCATTTAAGATTAGAATTACAAGTATCTGGATCCTACCTTGCATAATTTAGATAATTAAAGGAAGTTATGCCATAGGGTTTTTAGTTTTGATTTAAAAATGGGGATAATTGAGTCATGGGGAATACCCCTAAGAAACCCAACGCCAAAAAGACAGAAATGGAATGAAGGAAAGCAAACCAAGATCTAATAGACTAATTTCCTGGTGTTGGTCCTAAATCAAGAAGGACCCAACAATTAAACTATAATGTTGAGAGATTAGAAGACAAACAAATAAATTTAGGAGATATATGGAAACCTAAGAGGGGGTATGACTTGTTTATGTTCCATTGTCATAGAATGTTCAAACATGAACTTGTGTGCAACCCATGGTAGCTAAATTTAGGGAGATTGGTTTTGCCCAATCATGGGGGATTCACTTAATGGACCTGGGTTATAACACCTATGTTCATGGCATACTAAATAATCTCCCTATTTTAAAAAATTATTGCCCTAAACTCCTTTTTTTTCACCCCCTCCCAATACACAACTTGAATTAAAACCCCCCTATTTTTAATGGATATTGTATTTTTTCATAGTCCGAATTAAAAACCCCCTATTTTCACCAAATAGGAAATATATAATTTTAGATTTTTGGGATATTAAACCCCCCAATATGAATACATGTGATATAATATTGCCTAGCTAGTGAAGCCCCCATGTGCCCAATGTATATATAAATATAGAATTAATGAAAGTAATTACAAGAGAATATAACCCTAAGACAAAATAGATATGTGATGCTCAATGAATACCCATTGTGGTAATCACTAGAGAGTATAACTCCTTACTTCTTGGGTTGGATGATAGGTGTGACAAAGAACTAATACTAGGAGATCTCAAATAGGAATATCAGAAGATGGACATCACTTATAAGAGATGGAGATTACCTCTGCATTGACCTAGGATAAATGGACAAGGTTTTTATTTTTCAAGGTCCTTAGATGCTTCTCCAATGTGGCCAAGTCTCTGGTACCATAACATAGTCTTCTCTGTAGATAACTTTTCTTCAGAAGAAAGAGCACCCTTAGGTATCCAAAACCCATGTTCATCCACTGAAGTTGAAACCCTCAATTTTTTTGATGAAGTATCCATAAATTTTCTTTTTACAAAAGTGCTATTACACTCAACAGTGTATGCCTCTAGCTTATACAAAGTGTTGAACCCCACACCTCTAGAAATCACCATAGCACCCTTATTCATCTTACATCCTACATCAGAAAATACTACATGCACACCCGCATCTATCAATTGTTCATAGATAACAAATTTCATTTTAATCCAGGGATATGCAACACACCATTAATCCATTTTATTCTACAATCAGGAAACCTGATCCTAACTTTACCGTGACCAACAATGTTTAAATATAAATCATCACCCCAGTACACTTTACCTCCATTAAATTCTTCATATTCAAAAAACCAATCTTTATTGAAAGTCATATGAAAAGATGCACTTGAGTCAATTAACTATGCATCATTACCTACATGAGTATCCAAAACCACAATGAATGCATCGCCATCTTCCTTCTCAGACTCGGAATCAAAATCGTACTTCTTCTTTTTCTTCTTTGCAGTCTTAACAGATGTGACCAAGTTTATCACAGTTCCAACATATGACTTTAGACTTTCTAGGATATTTCAATCTTCCTTTAGATTTGGAGTTATTGTGCTTATTATTCTTCTTGCCTTTTTCCTTAGGTCTTCCGCAAACAATTAGGGCTTCCTTCTAACTGATGGATATCTTCCTCCACATCTCTTCACCAACTAGGGAACCCACCACATCTTTAGAATTTAAAACAATAGAAGTACTACCGATAGCCATAATAAGAGAACCCCACAAATCAGGAAAAGAACAAAGTAAGATCTGGCATTTCTCCTCTTTGTCCATATTAACATCAATGGATACCCATTGAGCCACAAATATTTTAAATGCTTCCAGGTGGTCTGCATTTTGTCTACTCTCTTTCATCTTCAAGGAATACAACTTCTTCTTCAATAAAATATGATTTAACAAATATTTCGATTGATACATCTCACCAAGATTAGTCCATAACTTCTTTGCAAAGTTCTCTTCATGGACATTGATTAGAATAGAGTCTGCAAAGCATAATCTAATTAGACCCTTGGATTTTCGGTATATGAAATCATATTGAGAATTCATAGTAGGATCTACAATCCTAGAGACATTTGCATCAACAAAATCCCATATATCTTGATCTATTAGCAGATCTTCCATCTTCAACTTCCACATTTTAAAATTACTTCCATTAAATTTCTCCACCTCTATTCTCCCTGATGAACTTGCCATCTAAAAATTCCTACAACAAAATTAAAAAGTGTCTTATGCACAAGCTCCCACTCAAATCGGGAATAGTTTCAAAAACCCAACAACCCACAACTGAAACCAAAGGTGATTACGCTCTAATACCACTTGTAAGGAAGTTAAGTAGCAGAACAACTTCCTACACTAACCTTGAGAAGAGGGTAATGCAAAAAAATTACAAATCATTACAATAGTTATAGAAACTTAACATAAATAGATACAATAACATACATACCACAACACAATGATTTACGTGGGGAAAACCCTTTCAGGATAAAAACCCCACACTCCATAAGCTACCTAATATATTATTCAACAATCAATAATATATTACAATACACTTGTAGATCAATCTCTTCGTAGATCAATCTCTTCACAAGAGTACCACTAATCAGAGATTCAAAGTTAACTCAATAGCCATAAGACTCCTACACACAACGTCTATTTCACACACCTCATATATAGGAGATACAATAGAAGAAACCATCAAACGATATTACAAAACCTTAGCCTAAAACCACCCAATAAAGTATAGCAAACCTTATCTCTAATATAGATGCCATATGATGTGTCAAAACATACATAAACACGTGTCCCTCTCTATTATAACTCATTTATATGTGTGATGCATTTTATATTTCCAATTTCAAAAGTCCAAACTTCTGGAGACCACAACTTGAGAACCGTGTGTCTTATTGACGTATCGTTTGAAGTGTCGGAAAGCTCATGAAGTGCTCTATTACCTTGTAAATGACATGCACTTTTTAGGGTGTTTAAGAGGTTCTAAAGACCCAAAAATTAAATTTAAACCTTTCATTACACCCCTCCCAAACAAAACTTTAATATCTTCAAAACTAGTTGTGATCTTGTAACAAAACTTTACTAGCATGTTTATCTGTCCAGCCAGAAGCTTTAGGGAGAATTTTGCACCATTTTTTAATTCAACAAAAAATTACTACAAATAGTAACCTCATTTAAATGCAAGGTTGAGACACCATTTTCCCAACATATACAAATTCATGATACCTACCCATTTGATTATGTTGCATATTTAGCAAATAGGATTGGTGCATGTCTTCATTCAATTCAGAATAATTATAATGGTATAGATTTTAACCATTATTCCTTCTTTATGCATATGTTTCTATATGTGGTCCAAGAAATGAACATGTGGATAGAGCATTTGAAAATTATGAACTATGATAAGATTGGTAATTTGAGACCTATACAAATATGGCCTATTGTATGGGATGGAAGATTCACCTAGTCTCATTTCCTATACTTTGAAGAGTATTTTGTCGAGACACTATATAAAAATTTTGGTCACCCATGTGATTATGTATTAACACCATAAAATCAAAAGTTTCTTCAGTCAAAAGATAAGGATGAGAGAAGAAAAGTATATCACAATTGGGGATACTGGTAATCTTTTGAAGATTGCACAAAGATCAAAGTATATGGATTTGATTAGAGATTTCTCATCCTTTGTATTTAGAACAAATATGAGTGAACCAAAAGGGAAAAATATTCAGAGAATAGAGGCAGGGAGTGAATCCCCCATCCAACAGAATTCCCCTCAATCCATGTGAGAAATTAGTTTCTCCATAGATACTCCACAAGAAGGGGATGTAACAACCAGTGACTAGTATGAAAAAATTCCAAGATAATTGGAGAATATCATACTCCACCAGATATGATGGTGGTAATAGACCAATCATGAAATGACTTAACTGATGGTGTGAGGCAATTCACATGTAATGAATTTGTCTTTAACAAGGATTTTGTACAAACATCAAAAGTTAAGGCATTTTTGTATAAGTATAAAGGAATAAAGATCAGAAATAGAGTTGTTGAAATTACACCAATTAATGAATCAAAATTGTCACAATAACTACATAGAGATATTGATTTGGAAATGAGTAGAATGACTCTTGAGAGAGGTAGAGAGCTTTTACAGGAAGCAAGTATCATGATATTTCCAGGGTGGGATATAAGTTCAACCCTTGTTTTTTATAGCTTCATAAAGAGTCAGGATACAAAAATAAAATTTAAATGAGAAGATATGGATAGGATATACACCAGGTCAGGTTTCAATCCAGATAAGAAGAGTCTATTCTCATGGGCATTGTATCCACCTAACAAGAGGCCAAGATTTATTAATGCTAGTGAAACTTTTGGACATCTCATGGTGCAATGAGTAGGAGAAATCAATCTAGTGAAAACTGTTGATTTGAATATAAATGTGGAAAATTTAAATAAAGCTCAAATTGACTAATTAGTCAAAGAGAAAAATATTTACAAATCAAGAAGTGAGCTGATGGAACAGGAAAATCCAAAGCTTAAAGATAACTTAAAATATGCACAAGACCCTTTGCAAATAAGTTTTCAATTAAATATAGATATATTAGAAGCACAAGGTTTTTTTTATATGGAGCCTAATCAGACTCAAAGGTTAGATTTTCCCCGTTTATTGGTGTAGTTTCTCCCCAAATTATTCAACGAGGGTTTGTGGTACAAGAGCACCTAGTCACTCTTTTGCCTCATGAAGGCTTTATTGTAATGGTTTCTTTAAATGTTTCTTGTGAAATAATAATAAGGTCCTAAGGAAAATTTGGAATACATACAATATTATTTGCAAGGTCATACAATTCAATTTGTAAGGCTTTAAGGCAATAATCATATGTAGACCAACATGGGCCAAATGTGGTAAATCATGGTCAAAGTACTCCAAGTGGGTGGAATTGATTTAATAAGTCCTTTTAATTATATTTTAACATGTATAGGGTAAGTATAGGTGTTTTTGAGTGATTTTGTTGAGTTTGAACAAAGTTGTCAACTTTTTGCAAAAGTTGCTATGCAACTTTCACAAAATTGCCATATTAATGAGCATTTGTTTGTAACCAACAGTCACCTATTCAAAAATAAGTTAGGGACCATTGGAAATAGTTGAAAAAAAAATTAAATACACTCTTTTATGTTGAGGCATGGTTGTTGTTGGTTGTTTGGTCGAAGTGAAGAAGAAAGAATAAAATTGAAGCTTTGTTCCCTGAAATTTCTGCACATTTTGTTGCTATAATGTTCATAACTCTCTTGTATGGTCAAATCAGGATATGAGACTAGTGCCATATAAAATATTGTTGAATCACCTTTCTAAGGAAATCAATTTTATAATATTTCATTAAGATTTGAGTATTTTGTGAATGTTTTTCCTAAAATTTGGCCTGAAACCCTACTTCCAAGGGTTTGATCAAAGAAATGTAAAAATCTCTCCATTCCATTGTGGGATATTCATCAAACTTGGTGGAATAGTAGGGATAGGTATTGTAAAAATGGTTTTTTCTTCATTTTTATAGGGAACAAGTTTGGATGCATCTTTAGAGAAATGAATGCCTAACATCTCTGTGTTAGGCCAAGGAAGTGTGGGTTTGATTGAACTTGTGTTAAATTTGATTGTTTGGGAATATAAAACCTATTTAATAGGTGGTTTAGGTTTTTTTTACACCTATCCATATTATTTATTGATTTTTGGATTGTAAAAATAAGGTACTTGCTTTGTAAAATAGGGCTAATTGGGGCTCTAGAGTAGTGGTAAAAGTCAATTTTTGATACATACTCTCGAAAACACCTTGGGCTCATTTTGAGATATGTTTTATAACTAAAAAAGGGTATCCAAAAACCATTTCATACTCTTGATAGCTAGTCTATATAAAAAGATATTCATGAAAGTCCTAAAAGGGAGGGCTACTAGGAATTTGGGGTGGTTGTGAAGCATGTCATTATTCCACATGTCAAAGAACTTTGTCAATGAATCAGGAGGGTTTGCATCAATTTCCTAAGGTGTTTTAAATGGCTTCCCTTTATAATCCAAGTTTTTTGTGAGCCATCACTAAGTTAGTTCAATTTTGACTAGGTCTAGTGAACCTAGTGTGTTGGGTGAGTTGGGAGAAAGAACTCCCTAATTGTGTATCATCCTTATTGACTTGTAAAAATTAGTTGTGGACTTATCCAAGCCTTCTTCCACCTGTGCATTAGTTTGGGGATAGTGCCTCCAAGACAGGGTCAAGGGCAGCACCCCTTGCGAGATCCAATGACTTTTATTATTTTATAAAGGCTTCAAGAGTTATTTTTCTATTGGATGACATATTCTAACCCTATTTTTTGTAACCGAAATAAGTCTTGATAAAAAACATAAGGGTTAGGGTTTTCTGTAGAGAATTTTGTAGCATTTCTGTAGCGGTATTGAGTTGCAAGAGATTTATTGTTGTAATATGTTCGATTTGCTGGATAATAATATTAGACTCTATTTGGTGGATGTAGCCCAATTTTAGGTGAAACACGTTAAAAATTGTCTCCTCACTATTATTTTTTATGTGGTTTTCATTCCTCTGTTTGATCTTTATTTACATTTAATTGATATTTTCTGCATGCAATTCTTAACAAAGGTGAAGTAGTTTATTGGAGAGTCAAGCTAGAGAATTTCCAGAGAAAGATAGAACGTACAGATAAACATGTGAAGATTTATGTTTTTGGTGTTTTCTTAGAGTTGGTCAAACATAGATATCAGAAGATGATAATATTTGCTGACCAATTTTGGAGTGTATATGCTAGAACTACTAAAGCATTTGATTAGCATACCAAGCTTGATGGTAGGTTAAAAGCCAAAATAGAAGAAATACAAGAAAAGGATTCTCTCAATACAAAACTATATAAAAAAGAAAATAAATTACTAAGGAGACATCAGGAATCCCATGACAAGATAATCATATACTTGAACTACTTCAATGAAAAGATGGATGTGGATCTACCACACTTTATGGATTATGCAATAATATCACAATGAGAATGGAAGGAAAAGCTAGGAACTATGTTGCCTAAGGCCTTGGAAAATATAAATGATGAAGATAATATGGTAAGCAATACAAAATCTAGAATGGATGATGTGTACTCCTTGGAGTATACCATGAGCCACCTGATTCTAAATGTTAATACCTATAAGAGCCCAGAATACATAGACCACATTGTAGATGTAAATCTATTCATTACAAGATAAATGTGAAGACACAAGCAAAGGTTAAGTGATATCCAAGAAACAAGGTGAACACTTTGTCAGGATGACCATGGCCATGAGCATTCATCAAGATATTGAAGACTATGAATGTGCAATAGTAGATTTGTTATTTTATGTTTTATAAGTTCTTTTATATTATTATTTCAAAACAAAAAAAATGATTATCAAGTGATGTGAGTTGTAAGGTGACATTTGGGGGCTTGTTTTCTCTCTATAAAGAGAACCACAACCACTACTAAAAAAGAGAGATATATCTAAAAAGCATTACTACATTTTTAATATTTCAGAATACTTGTTGGTTTTCTTCATGAAACTATGAACAAATAGAATTGAATGCTTTTTAAATTTGGTTTCATCTATTATATTGGTTGAAGTAGCCAAGGTTATTTGACAATTCCTATATTCAGATATTGCTTATTATATTGATTTGGGTATCAAGGGTATCTCGGATTAGCTAAAGAAGTTTTAGTATCTTTTTATAATTTTCTTTCTTGGTCCTTTCAGGGAGAGATTAAATTCACTTGGATAAGTTATAGAAATAAGGATGACTCATTTGATTTAGAGGAATCAAATAATTGATAGATTCATATGAGGTGTGAATATAAAAATTATCTAATAGAGTGATAAAAAACTATTAAAGAAGTAGAGATTGACTTTGTAGCCTAGTAGAAGGAAGGTGTCTAACACTAGGAGATAATTTATACAAATGCATTTTCTTTTACTTCAAGAGTAGGAATAAGAATAAATATGTATATTAGGAAAATATATGCCAAAAAGCATTCTATGTAAAACTATAATTTGCTAAACTATTCTCAAGGTATACACACCTAGGAAAAACAAATCCTAAAGAGAATGATAATTTAACCACTATGATTAATCCCATTCATTGGCCAAAGTTAATTGTCAAACTTGACTATAGAGCTTGGCATACTCATAGATTTTGACAAGCCTATAATTTTGGGAACCAACAGATTGGTGACTCTGTTGGAGACTATTTATAAGAAGTAGCCCCAGAACTTCAAGGTATAATTCTATTAAATTCCCTTCCAAGGGTGGAAACTCCTAAAGAAAATCTCCAATTTAAAAAAATCAAAAAACCAAACCTTGCATGTTTGGAGGAAGATCATTAAAGAAAGGGAATCTTATCAACCCTAGGATGTTAAAACACAAGAAAAAAATAAGAATAAAAGTAAGAAAGATCTAAGAAATATCTTAGCAGATACTATACCCATTAGTAATACTAGCACCTCATCAATGGATCAAGGGAAGACATTTTCAGATAAGCTAGATCAGTACTACCATTATCCTCCTATAGATTGTACCGTAGTAGCTGAGAAGGAGATCCAAAAATGTTATGAGAAATAAATGACTCTAACTCAGGTAGTAGCATATAATAAAAGAAGAAATAAATACCAAGCTAACACATCAAATCATGGACCCAATCTAGAAAAAATGCATCAAACACCTAGCACTCCTCCTAGATTTTCTACCTCACAAAACAATCAAATATTACACTTCAATCAAGTGCATCAGGTTACTTTATCAAATGTACAAAATGATAATATCCCAGAAACATATAACCAATCATGGTAATCTCCCAGATTCCATTCTAAAAAGTTTCCAAATAAGATTCCATCCTCTCCTTCTAATTAGAAAAATTTGTACCATCAAATAATGATGCTTTAAGATGAATTTCCTGCATCATTCTTGATCTACCTCAAGTACTTAATCTTTCCAAAGACAAACCTTGCACTAATATCAATTGTTGAACTCATGATAGGATTGAAAGAGTGGGTTGAATTAGTTTGGATCTTCAAAACATATTAATTATAAATAGCATTTCACAATTCTACAACAATAATGAAAACACATCAACAATCAACACATGAACACCATATTTATATGGAAAACCTAAATAGGGAAAAACCATGGTGAGAATCAAACTCACAATATGAATAAAATGATTATAATGTGTTAGGATTATTTTCAAGGAGAAACATGCACGTGATAGACTTTGAATATTAAGGCACACTACCTTAGGGAAAGATACATGGACTTGCACAACTGAGGCACAATGCTTTAGGGCAAGATGCCAAGAGTTTCCAAACGACCCACAATCAATCAATAACACATAAAATAGAATAATTGAAATGAGAAGGATCTCCTAATCATAAATTTGTCCTTTAAAATTTTATCAAGTGACCAACATCATGGCAAACATCTCTGACAACAACCATTGTCACAACATACTATCTCACAAAATGTATCGCCTTCAAAGCTCTTCACAAACTGACCTCCGTGTATTTGTAGTCTCAATCTTCTTGCACATCATTCAAATTTGTTTCACGTAATTCAAATTTTCTTCTCATAAATTCACACACAACCCATACATCCACACTCCTTAAATATAAGATAGATTATCAAAAAGTTAGTTAAAGGTTAGGCACAACTGGAACAAACATTATTGTACAAAATATGCCACCTAGACCAAAAGTACTCAAGGAGGACCACTCTAGGAGAAAGAGGGGAAAAAATACATCATGAAACATCCTTCCAAGATGAATCCAATGATCCACACATGATAACACATCCTCCAAAGTTTCCACTAAATGTAACATGTATATAGGCAATAAAGTTTGCCAATTAGTTGGACAACAGACATCTTCTGATACAAATTATACCACGCGGATCTCCACACACAATGGTGAGACCCATAAAAATATTCTCACTCATTCTCCAATGTATATCTTGACCAAAGTGCATGATCCAAAAAAGATAATCCAAATGGATACACCAAACCATAACACAACTAAATATGCCAAACATAGATCAACATAAATCACTTGTAAAATAGAAACACCACCAAAGAAATATATTGAAAATACTACTCAAACCATATATTCTTGTCAATTAAACAACAACATAAACTTCAACATATCTAGAGGCCATTGAAGACTTTCCAGACCAGTTTGAAAGACACCCTTACTGTCAGAGAATAGTAACAACCAACTTCTACAATCCACAAACCAAAAAACTAGCTAATGCAAATCATTCTACCAATGAGACATTAAAAACTCTTTCTTGCATATTCCCACAACCAACACCAAACACAATATAAAATAGGAATATATCTGAACCACAATCCATCTTAACAACTAAGTTTGACATCAATGACAACCATAAAAACTCGTATTTCCAATAACACATGCTTGATAGGAGTATAATTGAGCTCATATCCTACTAATGTGCAACCGATTTAGTAGATGGCCCTTTATTTTTCCTCATATCCTTATTGTGCTAGAAGTTCTTCTAGTGCTATTGTTGTTGATATGTAAAAAACATAGGGGCTTGCCTTCAATCAGTGGCATGACAATAGGAGGATTTATAATATAATCTTTGAGAATTTGAAAAGCTTGTTAACATTTCTCGTCCCATCTAAATGTAATGTTCTTGTGTAGCAGATGTGTGAAAGAATTGCACTTATCAAAAAGTTGTGTGATGAATCTATGGATTGATTGTAGCTTTCTTGTAGTGATTTGAGATAACCAATATTCTTTGGTGGATTCATTTCTAAGATGGTTTATTGTTGTCTATATCAACTTTGATACCTCATTATGACACAGTGTATCCTAAGATCTTCCTAAAAATTACTACAAAGATACATTTCTTAGGATTCAATTGCACTTTGTACTTTTCTAGTCAAGTGATGATCTTATCTATGAAAAATAGTGGTTGTGGCCCTTTGATATGTAGCTCCAATATTTTTGAGGTCAAGAGGCATGACTTTCAAACAAAATACTCCCCGAGGACATGTGAAAGTTGTCTTATATTGATCCTAAGGTGCGATCTTAATTTTTTTGTAGCCAAAGAATCTATTCATGAGTGATAGAATTCTATGTTTAATTGTAAGATCGATAATTGAATATATGTTGAGTAATAAATATTCATCCTTAAGACAAGATTTATTGTTATCTCTAAAATTTGTACATATTTTGATGCGACCATCTACTTTTTCTATGGTTAGAATATTTGAAACCCATTCTAGATAATCTATTGGTATGATGAATCCAACATCAAGCAATTTCTGAAGCTCGACCTTGACCAAAAGTGCTACTTGTGGATGCATATTTCTTACTTCTGCATTATAGGTTTTATGTCTAGTGGTACTATTAGGTGGTGCATGACAACATTAGGATCTAGACTAGGCATATTAGCATATAACCATGCAAAGTTAATCTGATGTTATTTAAATAATTTAACAAATTTGGAACTCTCTTGCTCTATCAATGATGTTGCAAGATAGATTTTGCAAGTATCTTCCTCAGACCCAATGTTACTGATTGTTGTTTCTTCTATTAGTACAGGTGATCATGCATGATATGTTGTTAAGGGTAGAGTGTCAATACTTCCATTCTCTAGCACCTTAGGGAGGTTTTCACTATTAGATGCACCCTTTCTTTTTAATTTTTCATGGTCTAAATGTGCCACAATATGGTTTTCGTTAAAAAACCTTTTATTTGTTTTTATATTTTTTTGACCTAAAGGCTTTGAACCCTCTCCAAAATAAGCCACATTGCTGATTTCAATTAAAAATCCTTCACTAAGGTCCCCAATAGAAAGATCATCTTGAAGTCCAAAAATCAATAATAGCCTTGTCATTTTGGAATGTATCTAATTGTGGATGACCTTGTTGCTCCCAATCTATGAGTTGGGAATGAACAAGTGGAAGGCCATTTATTTGGTCTAAGTTGAAGGTTGTGAGTTTAAAGACACATGAGTCTTCATATATATCAATGATATCATGAGGATCATCATTGGTACTCTCCTCATTAGTTTCAATTATGGAGTTAGTTTGACCAATGCTACTAGAAGAATACTTAGTACCTAGGGTCATTGACTCTGAATATTTATACCCTAATCCTTGGGACATAAAGGTTTCAAGATCATAAAAATTTCATTATCCATGCTTTGCCACTTACATACTTATCTTTGGTAATTGAATGGCTTTTTCTTGGTGTGATTCGTGCTTGGCCAACTCTGTTTTTTTTTTCAAAAGTAGGTTCATTGGGTTCTATAAAGGTTTATTTAAGGTCATAGTCACTAGATAATTTACCTAATCCCCATTCCCATTCATTAGAATCTTTTTGGACAATATTCTTTGAATTGTTCAATATCATTAGTTGTATCAATTGTAGAACTTGATTGACCCATTTGTAAAGTTCATTGAGTAGGAGAATTAGTATCAAAATCATGAAATCTCAAAGGTACATATCCAAATCCTTTGATCCTTTTCTTCTTAGGTACTAACTCGGGTTGGAGGGGTTCTACAATTCATTATTTTTGTAAGCCAAGAGGACCTCAGTCATCATATCCCATTTTTTATAAGCCCTTGAAACCTTTACCATAGTTTTCAATAGGTATCTTGACATTATTTAGATCTAAATATTTCTCTAATTCCTTGTACAAATTTTGCAAAAGGTCTTTCTCGTCCATCTCACCCCATATGGTAAAGGTGGTCGGATCCCATTTTATAGTAACTTATGACACATGGTGTGATTACTGCGCTCTGTCATAATTCTTAAGGGAGCTTATAAGTTGTCTAGGATATATGTATTATTGTAGGATATACTCTCTCATTCCTTTAGAATCTTTTAATGATGTAGGATCAATGTAAGATATGGATGAAGTAGCATCTCGATTGATGGGAATGGTGACTTTTGGCTTAGGAAGAATGTTATGGAAATAAAGATATGGATTAGGATCACCTAGGATAGTAACCTCTATTTCATTATGTGGGAATTTGATGCATAATTGATGATACATGGAGGGAACAACTTGCATGGCATGGATCCATGGTCCACCTAGAAGGATTGTGTAAATGAGGTCAGGGTCTAAGAACTAGCAAACCATGTCCTTTACTACTAGCTCAACTTTGATTAGTAAGGTTACTATTCCTTTGGATGAGCACTCTTCATCATCATAGGATTTTATTGTTATCTTCTTCTTTGCATCTATAGCCCCTTCAGAGAATCCCAATGCAAGAACTAACTTTAGGTATAAATATTCAAACTATCCCTCCATCATCCGAACTCATTTTATTTGATGTTTATGGATGAAGGCTTTGATGTGGAGAGGTGCATAATTTAGTTTTTGATGAGATGAATCATCATTTCCAATGAATGTAAGGTAGTGAGGTGAGGAGAGTTGTCCCACCATGACTTGAAGCTAATCCACATGTAGGTTGGTAGGTATTGAAATCCCTTACAATGCTTTGTCTAAGATGGCCTTATGGAAAGGGGAGATATGTAGGAAATCAAGGATGAATATATGGATAGATTTTTTTCAAGATAATCAACAATGTCATAATAGTTGGATGAGGAAGTAGGTTTGGATATGGTACCTTGTAAGGTCACTTTACCAAAATGGGTGCCTACATTACATTTAGGGGATTCATCTTTAACAATTATGGTATAAATGTGATGGTCCATCTTAATAATATGATTGACTATGTACTCATAGGAGACATTGGAATAATTAGAATTATTATCAGGAGCACTCTTGGTGGATTTTTCCTTATCATGTTTAGGAAAAGGATCCTTAAACACCATCTGTTCTTCATTAGATTAATGATCTTCAACTTCAATAGGACCACTCTCAATGAGATCTTTGATAATATTAACAAGATCGTGACAATTGCTAGTATTTTGCCCTTTGTTACCATGGGATTCATAATATTCACTATCATTCCACCATGAATGTTTGATACTAGGTTCAAATTATTTGGTCTCTGACCAGGTGATGATCTTATTAGAGACAACAATTTGTAATATTGGCTCAATATATTTGCCTAAAGGTATAAATTTTATTCACGACATAGGCTTTGTTGTCCTTTACAAATTAACTTGATTGTTTCATGTGCTAGCTCCCAGAAAACCTACAATGGATTGTGTAGTCTTATCCATATTTGCATCTACAACCCTATCATTGATCATGTTCTTGTTCTTTTTTCAAAAATGTAATTTTTCATTATTATTTCAGCTAGGTGAACCAAGGAAAAATTCCTATGCAAGGTTAAATTGTCAATTCAAATCAAAACCACAAAACATACAAATAAAAGACATGAACAACAATCTATTATACCTTGACAAGAGAGTTCTCTTGTTCCTCCGATTTGGACTCTTGATGAAGCCAAGAATGTGCCACTCCTTAGCTTGATTGGATTGGTCCAATGTAGATATGTGGTTGGCTCTCCAAGGTGTGCACAAATGAGGATGGAGATGGATAGATGGGTGAAAGAGTGAAGTTGTGGATGATGATCAAAATGGCTAAGTATGCAAATGAGGATGATTTGACTATAGTCTGGGTACCTAGATGGATTTCACTAAGCAAATTAGTGGCATGCACTTACAAGATTTGGAGATGATAAAAAAGGGGATGGAGTCCTCAATTTAGAGGAGAAGAGGAGAAGAAATGGAGGGCTACGATTGACACAAGATGAAGGGCCAGGATTCCATGTCAGCCCACACATGGCCCAAGAGGAGATGATAAGACAAGTGTGGAGACCAAGAAATATGCCTTAAAGGCATTTCTTGTCTCCACACTCCTCAAGGATTGTTGGGAAGACTTCCCAATGTGCCTAGGGAAGACAAAGGAATAAAATATTCCTTGAGGGATGGGGATGAGGAATTAAAAATTCTTCAAAAAGGATGATCATAGGGATTGGAGGAATAAGAAGGAATTAAAAATTCCTTCGAGGATGGGTTGTCTAGAGGAATGTGAGATTTTGAAAATCTCACATTCACCTAGGAAAAGGGCATTTAAGGAAGGTGGCTGGATGGAAGGGACAAGGAGTTGAATTTGTGGCTAATCATGAGGATTAGCCACTAGCAACTCATTAGGAGAGGGATTAGAAGAATGATTAGGTGGGATTAGGGCAAATGGGATTTGCAGGAGGATTTGACTAGGAGAAAGAATGAGTGGAGGGAATTAAAAATTAAAAGAATAATGATAAGTGAGATTAGAGGGCTTCTAGAAGAATTCATTAGGTTAATGATGGATTAAGAAAAAGGTGATTTGTAGGAATCACCTAGATTAATTAATTAATTGAAATTAATTAATTAAAAGGAGGAATTTGAGATTAATTAATTTGAGGGATTTTAGAAGAATAAAGGTAGATTGATTTATTAAATCAATCAACAAACTATAGTAACAACATTAATTATATTTAATTAATATTGAGAAGGAATAGGAATTGACACAATTAATAAATTAATTATGCGAGGAACTTAAATGAAATAATTAAAATAATTAATTTAAGTGTCTAGAAGAATTCATTAGGTTAATGATGGATTAGGAAAAAGGTGATTTGTAGGAATCACCTAGATTAATTAATTAAAAGGAGGAATTTGGAGATTAATTAATTTTAGATATTTTAGAAGAATAAAGGTAGATTGATTTAACAGACTATAGTGAGAATATTAATTATATTTAATTAATATTGAGAAAGAATAGGAATTGGCGAGGAACTTCAATAAATGAATTAAAATAATTAATTTAAGTGTCTACATTTTGCCCCTCTTTTACGTAGTGACAAATTTGGAGATGGGTAAAAGATAGAAGAAGAAAAAAAGATGCCCCAACATAAAATGTGGGTGGTGTATGCCCTCTTAAGAATTTTTTCAAAATTATTTTACAAAATTGATGAAAAATTCTTGAAACGAAGAGGAAAGAAGAAGGGGTAACAAACGAATGAGAAAGAAAGATATAGAAGATTGAGAAAATTAGAAGAGGAGATAGAAGGAGGGAGTGCACGAAGGGAATAGGCCCACAAGGGGGTCCATATAATCCACAAAGGGCCCAATGAGGGATCATTGTTACACACAAGCCTTGGACGAACTTAGATCTTACAAGAAGAGAAGGAGAGATGGATCGCGTTCCCACCCATGAGCACCATGCTGAGAGGATCTGACAATACGAGAGACTCGCGAGCTATGGACCATTCGTATGTATGACTATCTTCCTATGTGATTTTGTAGGTTTTAGGCTAGGGTCAAGGCTTAGTTAAGGGTCAAAGTTTAGCGAGGTGGACACATTGATCACCATTTCAGCACATGCGCATCTAGGCTAGCACGAGCGCTAGCGAATAGCGTGGGCGCTCGGGAGTGGATAGGGAAAACCAAGGGTTTTGGGGTGAGCACCCACGTTTGGCGTGGGCAGTTGCACTTCGGCATGGGCACTCGTGGTGGAGGGGACTTACGGTTAGGTTTAGGGTTAGGAAAAGGTAGCATGTCGTGGGTGGTCGTGCTATGTCAGGTTAGGATTAGGTTGGGAGATAGGGATGTCGCGGCATGGCGCATGCGCTCACGCTAGGGTAGTTTAGGATTTGGTCGAGTGGAGAGAAAAGGTTGCACGGCATGTGCGCTTGCATTAGTTCAGTCCAAGGTCCCAACTGGTTGCCCGTCAGCATGTGCGCCTATAGAATGGCATGAGCACCACGGGTTTGGCGCAAGCGCTGAGTGAATCAATGTGTGCACTAGGGAATAAAGTGATAGAAAATAAGGTTAGAATTTTTGGCTTGGAGTAAGGTATGGGTGCATCAAGGGGAAAGATAGGGCTTAAGGATGTGAAATGATGAATTGGATTGTTGGATGCAGGCTGATTTGGGGTCATTGGCATTGAGGGAGCACTGGCCAGCGACCATGAGATTATATCAGCAGCTCCGATCAGATGAGTTAGAGATCCTAGCTGTTGTGGGGTTGCATTTTGTGGGTAGGTGGTTGAGGATTTGAGCCCATACTGCGATGATGACAACTTTAGTTGAGAGTTGGGATAGTAGATATAACACGTTCCACCTACCTACTGGCGAGGCAATGGTGACTCTACTAGATGTATGGAGGATCTTGAAGATGCCCATTCACGGCATCATCTTGGAGTACTGATTAGATGCGGCAGATTTTTACCTACAGGAGGTTTGCGAGTATGAGGATAGAAGTAGGATGCATTTGGGTAGGGTGATGGGAATCTTACATATACCTCATCTGGTACTTGTGATTTGCAGATTTTTGAGTGAATGGATTCTACCTGATCTTAGAGGACATGGGTTTCCAATTGGATGGAGCAGGTGTCTTTATTTTATGGTACATTATTGTGTGCAGTATGCCTAGGACCCACGAGCTGGGCTCAGTTATACCATGATATGCATCTCATGGTGTACAGGGAGTATGCCAGCTTATCTGCAGGAGTGACACTTCTCCATATTGGGGCTTGGGAGCATATTACAGTTACCCAGCCACTAGGTGTACAGGATAGGCAGGCTCAACGACCATATATAGACAAGTACATGGGCCTACTACATTATACATGGATAGGATCGATATGATTTTGGCATTGCATTTTTTATGAGCTTATGCAATTCACATGGCGGCCATTTTTGGATAGTGAGATATGGAGGGGGGACTAGCAGCTGCACTGGGCTGGAGTGGAGATGTGGTTGTTTGGAAGGTCTGTATATATCATGGAGTATTATGCCCCTTAAAGAGTAGAGAGACAATTTGTCTTAGTCCAGGATAGTGGGAGACATACCATTGTATCCTCGGACAACACGAGAGGAGAGATTTTGGGGCCCGAAAGCAAGTCCATTGGAGGGAAAGACCAGTTTCCAGATAGCACCATACTTTATTTGGGAAGAGCGGCTCAAAGCAGAAGAGGATCCAGGGATGACAGGAGGATACAAGAGTTGGTGGGAGGGACATTTTCCAGTGCGCCTTACCATTCCTGGCATTCTAGAGGATGATGAGTTGTAGCCGACAGTAGATGAAATAGTCAATGGAGAGGATGATGGACCAGGTGAGAGGGTTGTGGTACCTGTGGCACAGCGAGAAGATTTGTACACTGAGAGTGTGCAATCTAATAGGACATAGAGCTAGCGACCCACATAGAGCCAGCAGATGGGTGGATCGGTGAGTTTTAGGCCACCTAGAGGAGGGGGAGTACGAGGATCCGAGGGAGGAGGTGTTGAGGAGGGAGTTGGGGAGACAGGTGGAGAGAGCTAGCTCCATTTTAGCTTATGTGTTATATTTTGACCCTTCGGGGTGATTATTGTATTATGACAGACATATTCATTTTTTTGAGCTTATATGATTTGCGGCGGTAGTGATGCATGTACCTTATTATGATGGACTCTATTTATTATTTTATGATGTGATGCATGGATGATGATTATGGATGTATTGTGCTGACCTATTTATGATGCAGAGTGGATGTTTATATATGTATGCTTATGATGCATTACTGACATGTTTATGGATGCAGGATGAGTGATTATGCAGGTCCACATGTTTTGATGTGCATATATGTTGTATATGAGGATGTTTAATGTATGATGAATATTCAATGCAATAATAGATGTAGATGCAAATGGTTTATGATAAATGATAAATTACCCTAAATTCAATCTATATGAGGAATGGATGATTAATGTAATGCCACCTACACAAATAATGCAATGTAAATGATCAATGCTATGCAAATGATGCGATCTAAATGAATGAATAATGTAATGTAAGATGTAAGATGTAAAATGAATGTAATCTAAGCGAATGAATTAATGCCATCTAATATGAATGGATAATGTAACCTAAATTATGTATGCCATGCAATCTAAATGCAATCTAAGTGGTTAATTCTTGTGAAAATGATAATCTGTGAATAGTGTAATGAAATGAATAGATAATGAAATCTATAAAAATAAATGGATAATGAAATAAGTGATGCATTCTAAATGCAAAATGTTTTTTTTGAATATGCCAGTAGTAATACAATGATCTTAGATAGAAATAGAAGAATAGGGGAGAGGGGGGGAATTGAAGACTCCATGGGATTATTAGATTGGTAAAATTAGGACTTTATGGAATGATGGGGAGACTTGTGAACAAAATATGTGGAGAGACAACCTAGTTTGATATTGCCCTAGGTAACCCACACCACTGATTATAGGAACCAGGATGTCATGAGAAACCCAAGGCATGGACCGACTCATCGTCAAACGGGAATTCCTTGCACACAGCTATGCAAGTGTTGAGGAATACTGATACAAAGTTGTGTGTACATGTAAGGAAACCCTCAAACACACTGATAACTCTTGTACACGAGAAGGTAAGTGTTGATAAACACTAGTACCAGGTCACCGACTCACACAAGAGAGATCTAAAACATGCCATGCTATGAAATATGCCCCAGTATGCACCTATTGTAAACATACCTGGATATGGAAGAATTGGGCAGTTGTAGGGAAAAAGATGCAAGTCAAAATGAAAATCCAAGCAATCAAACAAGTCACCCATACATGACCAATTGATTCCTCTCGCCAAGAGTAGGATTAGGATGGAGGATTAGACTACTAGGAGAGGGAAGGACTCATCCCTAGGGAAAAGGATAGGGTGGGGGGATTTTGGACTAGGCAAATGACCACATGACCTTGAAGATTAACTTGTGGACTCAGGACTGACTTCAAGACTTGATGAAGCTCACACAGAGGCACAAGCTTAGGAAACAGGAAACAAAAGCTCAATTTGATGGAACAATCTTTATTCATGATTTAAGTACAGACTCATCATCATACGTGTGATTTATTCCAACGGGAGTGGAGGAATGTTGTGATGGGTGAATTGGATAGTGAGGATGATGGATATAAGGTGATGGAACTGTGACCTGATAGACAATGGATCTAGATTATTTACCATTTTTTTTTTTTTTTTGCCAATTGATGACTTTCTGAAGACTAGGCATGGAATATTTTTAGGTGCATGATGTTCATTTGATCATCCAAAGGATCTCCTTCAGGAGTAGCCAAATTATATGCCCCTGATCTATATTTTCTTGTGATCACATATGGTCCAAGCCAATTAGGCTAAAACTTGCCTTTTTCTCTCTTTCTTGAAGGTTTTTCTAATTTTCCATGAAGACAAGATCACCAATTTCAAATTTTTGGGTTTTGACATTCTTGTGGTAACTCATGCATAGGAGATTCTTATATACCCAGAGATGGTTTAAGGCCTTGAGGCACCTTTCATCCAGTAGTTCTAGCTCTTGTAGTCTAGCAACTCTGTATTCTTCATCTGGTAGGATATCCTGCAGTGACACCCTTAGAGAGGGGATCTTGCTCTTAAGAGGGAGGATGACTTCAGAGCCAAAGATAAGGGAATAGGGGGTGGTGCTTGTTGATGTGCAGATGGAGGTGCGGTAAGCTCACAGAGCAGGGTGGATTTGGAGGTGCCAATCATGGCCAGCTTCATTGACTATCTTTTTGAGGATTTTGATTAGGTTTTTGTTAGAAGCCTCAGCTTGACCTTTACCTTATGGGTAATATGGGGTGGAGAAGTGATGTTGGATGTCAAATTTCAGGCAAAGCTCTTTAACATCCTAATTTTTGAACTGTCTGTTGTTATCTGTAATGATAACTTTTGGGATTTCATATCGACAGATCAAGTAATTCAGAATGAATTTGGATATCTGCTTACCAGTGGTGAAGGTAACAGGGATGGCCTCTACCAATTGGTGAAATATTCGGTGGCGGTGATAATGAATTTATGACCTTTAGAGGATGTAGGGTGGATTCTCCCAATGAGATTGATCCCCCACTGTGATAAGGGCTAGGGTGTAATGAACGGTTACAATTCTTGTGATGGTGCATGGATCTTGTCACCATGTTCCTGGCGAGGGATACATTTCTTCACATAATTATATGAATCTACTTCCATTTTAGGCTAGTAATATCTTGTTCTCAAGAGCTTTTTAGCCAAAGTGAGCCCACTTGAGTGTGCCCCACGGATGCCTTCGTGCACTTCACGTAGTGCTCATTCAGCCTCTTATTTATCTAAACACCTTAGGAGGGAACCATCAAAATGCCTTCTAAATAAGGTGTCTCCAAGGATAGCGTAATGAGCACATCAGCGGATGAAGGTTTGTTGTTGGTTTTTGGTAAGGTGTGGGGGTATGGGGTTATCTTTTAGGAAAGCGAAGGTCTCTTGATACTAGGGGAATTTGGGACCAACGGGTACACACACCATTTCAAATTTTGGTAAATCGTATGCTAGTATAAAGAATTGCTCGACCAAGAACTCACACTTCTAACTATGTGCTGGCATCTGAAGGAGGGAGCCAATGGTTGCCATTGCATCTGCAGCTCTATTGTTTATTCATGGAATTTGATCGAACTTGATTGTTATGAAATGTTGCTTAAGATCTTCAACCATACTACTATAGGGAAGAATTTTTTCATCTTTTTTTTTATATTCATCATTGACTTATTTTATGACAAGTTGGGAATAACCATAGACATAATTCCACTATCTTCCATTAGCTAGCCAAGCGTAGTTCAATAATCAGTACCTCATATTCTGTGATATTGTTGGTACATGCAAAGGCTATCTTGTATGAATTTGGGATGTAATCTCCTTGAGGTATGATCAGTAGTATTCTTGTCCTCGATCCATTTTGGGTACAAGAACCATCAAAGTACAACTGCCATGTGGAGGATGTGGTGGCAGTCATTATGAATTCGTCTGACAATTTTGTAAGGATCAGATGGTCACCTGGAAGTGGAGCATTAGCCAGTTGATCTATGATTACCTATCCCTTGATTATTTTTCTATCTACATATTCAATGTCAAACTTGCTTAGCAACATGACTCATTTAGTAGTTCTGTCAGTGAGGGCAGCTTTTGACAAGAGATATTTAAGAGGGTCAATCTTAGCAATCAATTTTGTTTTGTTTTTTATCATGTAGTGTTGGAGTTTCTATGTACTAAATACAAATTCTAAGAATTCTCTTTCAATGGGGGTATAATTGAGCTCATACCTCACGAGTGTTCAACTGATGTAGTATATGGCATGCTCCTTTCCCTAATCATCTGTCTGCTCTAATAATGCCCCCAATGCCAATGTAGTAGCACATATGTACAAAATAAGAGGCTTTCCAGGAGTAGGAGGCATAAGAACTGGAGGAGATGCCAGATATTATTTAGGTTTTTCAATAGCCTTTTGACACAAGCAGCCCCATTTAAATTTTGTGTCTTTGCGCAACAGGTCTGCAAATGGATGGCATTTATCTGCAAGCTGCAAGATGAAGCACCTGATAGATTGGAGTTTCCCTTGGAGGCTATGATGTTTTCTAAGGGTGTTTGGGAGAGGCATTTCCATGATGGCTTTCACCTTTGCAAGATCAACCTTGATGCCTCTGCAGGAAACAATGAAAACTAGCAGTTTTCCCGATGTGACACCAAAAACACACTTCTTAGGATTGAGGTGCAATTTGTATTTTTCCAACCTTTCGAAGATCTTCCTTAGAATAGGGATGTGCTCATGTCTTGTCTTTGATTTTCCTAGATGATCATCTACATATTCCTCCATGATTTTTTGCAAGAGGTCATGATAAATTGTCATCATTGCACATTGATATGTATCTCTAGCATTTTTTAGGCCAAAAGGCATGACCCAGTAACAAAAAGTCCCCCATGGTGTTGTGAACATAGTTTTGTGTTGATCTTCCTTCACGATATTGATCTGATTATATCCGTAAAATACATCCATAAGTGATAGCATCTCATGTCCCACTATGAGGTCCACAATAATGTCTATGTTGGGGAGCGGGAAGTCATCTTTAGGGCAAGCCTTGTTTAGATCTCAGAAATCAGTACAGATGCGGATGCCCCCAGTGGGTTTGCCGAAAGGTACAATATTGAATACCCATTCAAGGTAGCCTATTGGTTTGATGAATTATGCATCTAACATCTTTTGGAGTTCCTCTTTGACCAGGAGTGCAATATGTGGATGCATCTTGCGTAACTTTTGTTTTACGGGTTTTGCATCTAGATGGACAGCAAGATTATGAATAACTGAGTTAGGATCTAGACTTGGCATGTCAGCATAGGACCATGTGAAGTTGACTTTTGTCTCTGTGAGGAAATTGATGAAGTCCTATTTCTCTTTACCTGTGAGGGACTTGGAAATGAGCACGTTCTTTGGAATGTCTTTGGTGCCCATATTGATACTGCATGTTTCCTATATTAACAAATTTGACCTGTCATGTGGAAGATAATCAATGGTAGGGAGGTCTATTCCCTCATCCTCAAGTGCCTTTTCCAGGTTTTCACATTTTGATACGCCCTTTGTTTTTGCTTTTTTCTCATCCAAAGGTGTCTTAGAGAGGTTTTCACCTAGGGAGTCATGTTTTTTCTTTTTATTATCTTCTTTGTGACTAAGGGCATTGACTCAACTACCAAAGTATCATTTTCATGTAGTTGAATCACATGTACTCTATTTCAGTCTTCCAAATTATGCACGGTCAGGAGAGTTATGAGAGTGTTATCATCGATGAAGATGTCTAAAGTGGGTTTGTCTCGTTGGCCCCAATCTATAAGTTTAGGATGGACAAGATGTAGCTCATGTGGAATGGGAGGGGTAATGGGTGTTATGTTGTTGATGTGAGTGTCAAAGAAGATGTCATCTTTGTATTCAAAAGGAATTTCATGGAACTCCTCTTCATCAGAGTCTTCGACATCCAAAGAAGGACTTGAAGGGGCACTAGTGATAGTGATCTTAGGAACTGGATTGTACCCCAAGCCCCTGTTATACTTGTATGAGATAAGATTTATTGGTGCTTTTATTCCTTTCTCTTCTGGCCCCAAGTTGTGTCCTTTGTTACCGATTTTTTCTACTATAGCTCATGCTTTTGGATATATTTTGTAGGTATTTTTGTTGGGTCTTCATCTTATTCTTGGTACAACCATGAAGAGAAATCTGTGTCAAGGCTCTCCTCATCAAGTGGACCCCATTACTAAAAGGTGGTATCTTTGCATTGTATAACTGATTTTTGATCTTTTTTTATTTCTTTTGGTTTTCCAAATGACTTGGAAGATAAGGGGAGATTGCCTATTAATAAGACATCCTCCAGTTTGTATTCTCTGCAACCATTATCCAGGATCTTTATTTTGGAATCTACTTGAGATGAGGTGGAGGCGACGTTTGATGTGTCAAATGGAGGATTTGGATAGGGTCTATTAAGTGGGCAATGATATGGATTCTTCCCCTCTAAGAGATTGAAATATTGAAAGGGTTGTGGATCACCTTTGATGGTGATTTCTCTTCCATTGAAGGGGAATTTGATGCATTGATGATAAGTGGAGGGTACGGCCTGCAAAGAATGAATCCATGGGTGACCGAGGAGAATATTGCAAGAGAGATCAAGATCTAGGACTTTACAAGGGATCTTAATTGTAATAGGGCCCACTTGAAGAGGCAAGGTGATCATGCCTTTAGAAACTCTTTCTACATCATCATATGATTTTATTGTGATTCTTTCTGATGTATCTGTCAGGTCCTCAGAAAGTCCCAATTGTTTTATTAACTTGTATGTACACAAATTGAGTCTGGATCCACTATCTATCAAGATACATTTGACCTTGTGCTTTTGGATAAGGGCTTCAATATGCAAAGGTTTATTGTGGTCTTCATATGTAGGAGCATCACTGGAAGTGAACACAACGTGTTGTTGGGTGGCAAGGTTTCCAATGAGAGCTTGAAATTGGGCAGCATTGATATTATCGGGAATGCGAGACTCAAGGAGGGATTGTTCCAAAATTTCCTTGTGGATAGGGGAAGTCTTGAGAATTTTTAGGATGGAGATCTATGCGGGGGTCTTCCCAAGTTGGTCAAGGAGGTCATATCGACACGTGAAAGATATGGGGGGAGGGTTTGGTGGGGGAGGGGCTCCTTGGACAGTGACTCTACCTCGGCGGGTGGTTACATTGCAATCATTCTAAGAGTGGGAAGCGGAAGGTGTAGCGCCTTGAATGACTACCTTAGCAGGGTTAGGTTTCCTTTGGGAAGGGGGAGACATTGGCATGGTTGTCTGCAGGCTCAATATGACCTACTAAAAAGTCAAAGCCAGTTATATGATTAGTGTAGTCATAGTTCACAGCATTAGATGATGAGCCTTTTCCTTTATCATGTTTTGGGAAGGGTTCCTGGTACATTTTGAGTTTGTCATTGTTGTTACCAGGTTTTGAATTTGCTACCTCAATCTCACCTCTATCAATGAGATCTTGTATGTAGATTTTAAGTTTCATGCACTTTTATGTATCATGCCCATTGCTACGATGATACTCAAAATACTCATTCTCATTATACTACCTAGTTTTCGGTTGATTGGGATTGAACGGGCGAGTTATCGATAAGACCATTGCGCCTGCTTGGACAAGCTTTGGAAACACCACTTCAATGGGCTCGGCAAGAGGAGTAAAATCTCTTCGAGTCTTGTTATTGGATCAGGGTGGTCACCCCTAGACTGAGACATTGTTATGAGTATTTTGAGATTGATTTTGATTATTTTGATTGTTGAATTGGCGATTGGTGGTGGTGGGCCTTGAAGGAGAGGCCACAGCCTGGACCTATTTTGTATCAGTCACACCATCATTGACTACGTTCTTGTTTTTGGACCAAAATTTTGGTTTATCATTATGATAAGAGGAAGAATTTTGACTCGATTTTTGGTAATTTTTCAAGGTTCCTTCCTCTAACAAGACACGTTCGAGGGCTAGGCCCTTGTCAATCAATTTTTGGAAATATTTAATATATTGAGATGTCAAAGGTCTTGATAGTTCAAGCACCAGATTCTTTTAAAATAATTCAATTTGGTGTTCTTCTGGCATGTCCCATTGGAATTTCTTGATAAGATGTCACCATCTTTGCAATAAGTTAGCAAAAGTCTCTCCAGGCCTTTGTTTTGTGTTACAAAGGTCCATCATGGAAACACCATTAGCAATGTTATAGGCAAAGTGAGCCACAAACTTTTCTGCTATGTTCGGGAAGGAGGTGATAGAACCTCAAGGTAAGGACGAGAATTATGCAAGAGCATCTCCCATGAGACTCTTAGGGAAGAGCCTTCGAAGGTATAAGTCACTATAGGAGACTTCTTGACATAAGATGTGAAACTCACAAACATGGTCTCGAGGGTCCCCTTTGCCCTCATACTTCGTGAACTTAGGGATCTCAAACCTTGGTGGGTATGGTGCAACTAATATAGATAGGTCATAAGGAAAAGGGTAGAATTCCTCAAACAAGTAAGGTTTCCTTTTGTTAGTCCCTTCCTTCATGTCTTTGATAATGTTTTTCTTGTCCTGGATTTCTTTAATGAGGTCTTGTTGTGGACTTTTGAAATGATGAATTATGTTGCCCCTAGAATCGGATAAGTCATGGAAGGTCCACCGCTACTAATGTATTTATATGATGAGGAAGCAGGGATGTGAGATGTGATGACTAATGTCACAAGGACTTGAGTGGCAGTTGATTGCGACCCACAAATTGTTGTGATACAAGGAAGTGAGGCTCGAATGAATTTAGCGACATTATTGAGAGGAATGGAGGATTGTGGAATAGAAACGTAGGGTCGGGTAGAAGAAGATGGCATAGAAGCATGTTGGAGAATAGACGAGATTGGATTTGATATTGGTATAGATGCTAAGAAGGAAGAAGGTGGAATGGAGACTACGGGGACAAATGTCACAGACACTATTGATTAGGGTTGAATGATGGGCGGGGGTGCAATTGATTGAGTTTGAAGAACAGGTGCGACAGCATGGGTAGGAGCAAGGTCTCCTTGTAGTTGTTGACAAAGAGTGGATCTATCAAAATTGAGGGGGAGTTGAGATCCATTTTCAAGGAGAGTCTTTAGAAGAGCACTAGGATTAAATAGGATAAATTTCTCCAACATTTCTTGATTATAAGTCTTCTAAGAAAGTTCGCACTTCCAGAGAGAGTTCAACTTGATCAATGATATTAGGGTCTTGTGGTTGATTTTGAATGTTGGGTTGCACACCTTGTGTAGGGTCTTCATATAGGACACTAATGTCCAGCATGCCATATTGTTGTTCAGCCATATTTTTCTTTTGAGATCGAGTTGTGACCATACAAGAATAACCTCAAAAAAGATTGATTAGAGGAGGAAGAAATTTGATGAAAGGACTTAGCAAGGATCTTGAATTTTGGATTTTGACTTGGATTTGATGAAATTGGATTTGATTGATTTTTAGAGTCTTTGGATGAGGACATGGGTTTGATTAAGATTGAACCTTAGTCCTTGGATGAGGATTGTAGGTTGGAGATGTTGATGAAGCCACAAGCAAGGTAATTACCAAGTTGGGTAAAATTTAGACCTTGAGATGATGATCAAAGTCTTTCTTCTACTAAGGGTTGACTAATGACCCTAAGAAAAATAAAGATGTGAGATAGGAGTCTTGATTAACTCAAAGGGTAGGAAAAATGTACTTGGAGAGGATTCTTCTTCAAGCACAGAGCCAAGTGATTGATTGATTAAGGATGAGGTATAAATAAAAATTCACAGGGCATAAAACCTTAATGTGAGGTTAAATTGGATTAAAGGATGATTTGATTTGGATTTGAGAATTGATTTGATGATTGAAGATGATTGATTTGTGATCAATTGATGTGCTAAGTCCTTAGGAAAATAATGAGGATGATTTATCAAAGAGAGATGATAATGATGATTAGAAGAAATTTGATGACTAGGTTATCCTTGGCATGAACATGACTCAATAGATGATTGGTTCAAATGGCAAGTTGTATAAAGGGATGCGACCACCTTGATTCTGATGATAGTTGGTGTTAAAAGACAAACCTAAACCTTGATGGAGGGAATGAACTCTTAATTCATCACTAGCATCAAACTCATTTCTATGACCATGGATTTAATCATGGTAATCATGCAAGAAGGTCCTATGTTTAAGCAAGAGTTTACAATTTGTGTACCAAAACTTTCAACATCTAATAAGTTGTGCTTGTGTGAGCTTCTTCTTCTTGATAGATCTGTGGATTGACTTCTTGGGATTCTTATACAACTTAGGTTTATGAAACATGACACGGATGGAGTTTTTATGCAATTGGGACTGTGTGGAAGACTACTAGGATGTGACTTGGGTATGACTATGATTGGAATGGTGACTAGGACTTTGACTTGGATGGTTGTTTTTTTAGACAAGTATTTTGCAAAGTGTTTGGGGATAATGATGTGTTTAGTCTAGTCTTGGAAAATAAGTGTCAAGCAAAGAAAACACAATAGTCAAATGAATTTGAACTCAAAGACACTCATGCTCATATACAAAATTCCTAGGGCTGGCAAGGACAATAGTCACTGGATCCCAACTGGTTTCCCAACTATGCTTACCTAGAGTGAACACTTAGATGCTTGACCCCACTGTCCCCCCTCCATGGCACTCACTTCTCTGGGGTAGCCAAGCATTAGTTCCCATGAAAACTCCCCATGGCCAACTTTGTGTCTCTACTAAGGGTCATAAAAATATGGGCGGCTTCGGAGGTCTGACCTCCTGTGCCAATGACTAGAAGGTTTTTGGCCACTATGCACAAGGTGTTTAGTATGGCTTCCCATTAAGAACTACCCTTTGCAGTTGTGCAAGTGCAATTTAGGTCTATAGCCCAACAAAGCACCAAGAACCTAGTAGTCACACAAGCATGATTGAGATCTCTAGGATCCTACTAAGCACCCAATGTGAGAGTGAACTCTTAAATAGCCCCAACCATTGAGTCTTTCATTCCCAATGGCCTATTTATTATAGTGAGTTGGGATCCCCAGGTTTGGGTGTACTCACTTGGGTCGTTCCTCTCTCACAAGCTCTAAGAGCAACTCAGGAGGGCAGACCCGCTAAGATTAAACCTGCAATAAGCACGAAAAGCTTGGAGGGTTTGGATTTTTGATCATCTAGATAGACGAGAGAATACTCTCCTACCATTACAATTTTCACAAACATAGAAAACAATGGTTCATTTACCCCCTAATTAAGTCTAAGTGCTTAAAAAAATGAAAATACAAGGTTTAGTTGAATCTCCAAGGCAACCTATAGAAAATCAGATCAGTAGTTTTATTTCTATGTCTTGGACAATCGAATAAACCTACAAAACTCACAAAAATATGATTAGTAGATAAAGGTTTGCAGAAACAGTGCTCGCACTGATCTGCAGACGCGTGCGCTGAAGCACCTATGTAGGCACTAAAATGCCTATGTACACGCTAAAGTGGGCCAAAAATAAGAAAACAGAAAATGCAGGAAAAAAATACAGAAACTAAACAAAATGTCGATTATACCTAAGCGGTCACGCTGTTCTGATTCGGTTGCGCTGAAGCGCTCGCGCTCACGCTAAAACAAAAAGAAATCAAAACAAGTTAGCAATTAGAAATTCAAATTTTCAAATTAAAAAACAAGTGGGATTTGGTCAAAAACGGTTGTGCTAATATAATGTCAGTCGTGCTAATGCACAAACATACGCGCTGAAGCAAGTTAGTACACATAACAGAGATTTAAAATTTAAAATTAAGAAGGAAACCTGATAGAGCACCCACGCTATTCGCAGGGCACTCACGTCGAAATGAGACTACAAAAAAAAAAGATACTAGTTAGAGCAAAATTAACTAATTTTTTTTTTTTTTTTAAAGTTTTTTTTGGTTTTTAGTGTTTTTATGCTATTTATTATGGAATAAATGAAGAGAAAAATAGAAGCAAAAGGAGATTTTGCTGAAATTAAATGAGAAAAGTTTAGAAGCGGGCGCGTTGTTCCCGTAGCACTCACGCTGATCTGTAGGTCTGCGAAGAAGTAGGTTAAAACAATTTAAATTTCCAGTGGTCATGCTAAAGCGCGCGTGAACATGCTGAAAATCATGTCGCTCATGTTGAACCTAAAGTGATCATGCCAATTTGCAGATGCTCGCACTGTTCTAATACCTGTGATCAAAAACGCACAAAAAACTCAAAAAAAAGATTAAATTCTAGGGGTCGAGTCCCATCGGGCATGCCAAAATGAACCAAGGGAAAAGTCTTATGCAAGGTTAGATTGTCAATTCAAATCAAAAGCACAAAACATACAAATGAAAGACATGAACAACAATCTATTATACCTTGACAAGAGAGTTCTCTTGTTCCTCCAATTTAGAATCTTGATGAAGCCAAGAATGCTCCTCGCTTTAGCTTGATTGGATTGGTCCAATGTAGATGTGTGGATGGCTCTCCAAGGTGTGCACAAATGAGGATGGAGATGGATAGATAGATGAAAGAGTGAAGTTGTGGATGATGATCAAAATAGCTAAGTATGCAAATGAGAATGATTTGACTATAGTTTGGGTACCTAGATGGATTTCACTAAGCAAATTAGCAGCATGCACTTACAAGATTTGGAGATGATAAACAAGTGGATGGAGTCCTCAATTTATAGGAGAAGAGGAGAAAAAATGGAGGGATAGGATTTACCCAAGATGAAGGGACACGATTCCATGTGAGCCCACACATGGCCCAAGAGGAGGTGACAAGACAAGTGTGGAGACCAAGAGATATGCCTTAAAGAAATTTGTTGACTCCACACTCCTCAAGGCTTATTGGGAAGACTTCCCAATGTGCCTAGGGAAGAGAAAAGATTAAAATATTCCTTGAGGGATGGGGATGAGGAATTAAAAATTCTTCAAAAAGGATGATCATAGGTATTGGAGGAATAAGGAGGAATTAAAAATTCCTTGGAGGATGGGATGTCTAGAGGAATGCGAGATTTTGAAAATCTCTCATTCACCTAAGAAAAGGGCATTTAAGGAAGGTGGTTGGATGGAAGGGACAAGGAGTTGACTTTGTGGCTAATCATGAGGATTAACCACTAGCAACTCATTAGGCGAGGGATTAGAAGAATGATTAGGTGGGATTAGGGCATATGGGATTTGTAGGAGGATTTTACTAGAAGAGAGAATGAGTGGAGGGAATTAAAAATTAAAAGAATAATGATAAGTGAGATTAGAGGGCTTCTAGAAGAATTCATTAGGTTGATGATGGATTAGGAAAAAGATGATTTGTAGGAACCACCTAGATTAATTAATTAATTGAAATTAATTAATTAAAAGGAGGAATTTTAGAGATTAATTAATTTTAAAGATTTTAGAAGAATAAAGGTAGATTGATTTATTAAATAAATCAATCAACAGACTATAGTGACAACTTTAATTATATTTAATTAATATTGAGAAGGAATAGGAATTGGCACAATTAATAAATTAATCATGTGAGGAACTTAAATAAATTAATTAAAATAATTAATTTAAGTGTCTAGAAGAATTCATTAGGTTAATGATGGATTAGGAAAAAGGTGATTTGTAGGAATCACCTAGATTAATTTAATTAAAAGGAGGAATTTGGAGATTAATTAATTTTAGGGATTTTAGAAGAATAAAGGTAGATTTATTTATTAAATAAATCAATCAACAGACTATAGTGACAATATTAATTATATTTAATTAATATTGAGAAGGAATAAGAATTGGCACAATTAATAAATTAATTATGCAGGGAACTTAAATAAATTAATTAAAATAATTAATTTAAGTGTCTACACTTGGGTTTTCCTTATTATCTTTAGATATCTTAATGGTACCTTTCTCAAGGAGGATTCTCTCATTGAATAGACCCTTTTTAATGACTTCCTAAAATATGCCCAAACATTTTTTACGAAGCTCAAATCTGATCTCACAATTTAGGTTTTACATGAACATCTCAACCATCTACTTTTGTGGGACATGACAAGGGCAACAACTAGCAAAACTTCTCCACCTTTGTAAGAAAGGTCAAAAGGATTATCCATTACCATGCTTGGTATTGCATAATGTTATCACAAAGACCTCATACTCAATGTTATAGGAGAAGTTAGATGAATTTCTTAGCTAACTCACCCCAATACTTAATCCTAAGCAATAATTATGAAAACCACTCCATGGATTGTCCACTTAGGCTTCATGGAAAGAGCCACATTAGATATAAATCATTGTAGGCCATCTCTATACAAGAATTGAAGAAATATAATATGATCCTTAGGATCTCCTTTTCCCATATACTTGTAAGCTTTAGGTATATCAAAATTTGTGGAAAAGGTGGCATGGGTATAGACCTATCAAAAGGATAAGGACAAATGTCTTTAATTGTGTAATTCTTGATAGGGGCCCTTGTCTACATACGAGCCATTTTTTATTGTAATTCTCACACTTGTTGTGTCAAATCCCCATTAGGTTATGTCATATCTACTTGATGTGAGAGCATATTTAGCTATTAGTTTCTTTTTAACAACTAGTTATGCTTTTTTACTTAAGTTCACTTAGCAGTGCTTATTTTATTTGTGCACCTAGTTTAGCTTTTATGAATTTAGTTTAGCTAGAGTTAATCTTTATTTAGTTCCTCATACTTGCACTTTAGTTCTCCTAAAATTAGATTTTGTGCTTTCTTTATAACAACCTCATTGTACAGTTATAATTTATTTGTATTATTTTATTTTGAATAATATAGCATTCATTTGTGAAAGGTGTTCTTGTTTGTCATTTGATTTTGTATGCATGTATTGCTTAATTCATCATGGTATCAAATCTTCGTAAATTCAACATGGTATTAGAGCTTTGAAACTTCAAAATGGTATTAGAACGTGGATTCAGAAAATCCCTTCTCAAGTTTTGAGAGTTTCTTTACTCAAAAGCATTGCAAGGTCTTATATTTGTTCTTTTTGGATCTCATTGTGAGCAATTTTTTTATCAATTTTGGAGCAAAATGGGCATTGACAATTGTGTTAACAGTGTCAAAAAACTCTAAGATCGAATGTCATTTTATCAAAACCCAAGTAGTTGAAATTTAGAGTCAAATTCACTAGGGAAAATTTTATGAGGTAATTTCTAGAGGTAGCTTAAAATTTGGGTTAGTTTATAGCAAAACAAATGTCCCCATCAGCCTTAGAAGACCCAAAAACCTATAAAACACCTACCAAATTGTTAAAAAAAATTAAAAAATTGAGGTATTTTTAGGGATATGTGCATCATTTTTCATGCACTTGTATGGATTAATACCTACATCAATTCATATATTAGTAATATTTTGCAAAAAAAAAATTATGTTTTTAATTTGTAACTTGATTCCACAAAAATTCATGAAATCAACAAATGGGGTGCATTTTTTAATAATAGTTTTTTTAAAACTTCAAAAAGAGGTCAAAATAAATTTTGGTACATGCTTACCAGTCCTTAATCAAGCTTAGACTAGGTACAATCGGGACTAATACATGAAACATCGGCAATTTTTTGGTGGTATTTTTGGAGACCGCACCTAAATTTACCCCTCTACAAAATTTAGAAATATCACTATTTTTAGTAGACAAAAGAATATTTCGAGGACTAGAAGACTTTTTTAAGGGGTTTTATTTTTTGCCACATTAGCAATGCCACATGTGCCATGCCAATTTTTTGACTGACATATCAGCAATTTGACCAACTTTGATTAGTTTTACCTTGCAAGCCATAAAAAATTGCCTTTGGTTTTTTTCTCATAATTTGGTCATATGACCTCCATCTTTTGTTTCCACATATCATCAAAATTCTCATTCTGATGTTAATCTGTACATGGTGGTAGTTTTGTTAGATTAAGCTTCATGTGTATACTACAATCTTCCAAAGTGAGACTTCTTTTTAGTACTTTTGAGGCCATAACTTGGGCAAACACATTTTATTTCTTCCTCATATTGTTGGAAAGCTCTTAAAATCCTCCATTAATATTTGCAAGTATATTTTCCATATTTTTTTCAATTTATCAAAGGAAGTGATTTCTTGATTCTAGGATTTATCTTTAATTCGATTGTGCTAGGGTTTGTGTTTTTTTTTTGTTTTGTTTTGTTTTTTTTTGTGGGGGGGGGGTCAATTTGTCTCTTTTAGATCCTCTTCACACCTTATCAATATGGTGGACTCTATTGTTTGACTCATGCCCCATAACTATCACACCTAGAAGGATTAGATGACTAAATTCCTTATGTCCATTGGTTTGTAGTCTACTTTCGATGAGACCCAATCCACCTTGGATTATCCATTTGAGGTTTTTCTATATAGAAAAAAGATGGATGAGGCTATGGGATTGATTTCCACACATTTTTCAGATAGTCTCCTATTTCACCTTGAGTTGTGCACTACTCCATGAGACATGTGGACTATGTTCAACGATCGTTTTGGGGAAGTGAATGAGTTCTGGGCAATGCAGCTACAGATGGAGTTGACCACTTTGGTGGCTGGTTTATTTCTCACTATTGATAACTTTTTTGAGAAGTTCAAATCTCTCATATTGTTTTTGAAAGTTTGTGATAAAGAGAGATCTAACAAAGAGTGTGTCTACTTGATATTGCCTAAGCTTTAAGGGCCTTTCCAAGTCTTTACTTCTGCATTTTATGCCTCCATGGATGATTTGGGTACAACCTTCATTGTTCCCTCTTTTGAGGTCTTTTGTGAGAGATTGACATGAGAGTGGTCTTTGTTGACTTACTTTGATTCACTTTTAGGTTCCTCCTCCCAGGCCTTGGTTACTCAATCTCCAAATGGGATTTCCATTTGTTAGTATAAGTATCCTCTTGATATGCTTCAAAGATTTGACATGCTTGATTGCAAGCCATCCCCCACACCATTTCAATTAGGGGCTGTGTTGTCTTCTAGTTGTTCTACTTCTTCAATTTATGCTACATTATACAAGAGGTCAGTTGGCAATATTTTGTACCTGACACACACTCATTCTAATATTTGCTTTGCAATTAGTCTAGTCTCTCAGTTCTCTCATGGTCCACATGAGAGTCACTGGAAGGATAGCAAATGTATATTGAGGTACATCTAGGGCACATTGTGCTTTGGCATTCATTATACATTAGGAGACTCTAAGATTGTTGGCTTCCACTGACTCAATTTAGGTCGATGATTTTAATGATTGAAAGTATACTTTTGGATTTATTTAATAACTTGGTTTTGGCCCTATTGCATGGTTTTGCAAGAAGCAATGGGTGAAGCCGCAATAGTGGGTTACACTTTTTTGGATGAAATAATTTCACTCTTTTGTCCAAAATCAATTTTCACCCACATTTTATCGAAAGTCACTTTCAATCGAAAGCAAAAATCACTTTCGATTGAAAGTATTTTATGACAAACTTTCGATCAAATATAAGTTTAGATCGAAAGTATTTTTTTGTTTTTTAATTAATATTTAAAGGGGTTCAATCAAACTTGGGTTTGATCAAACCCCTTTATTTATGGTTTTTTAAAATAAAAAACCCAAAAAGCCCTAACTGTTATTTTCGACAGTTAGGGACGAATTTTTTGTTGTGGAGCTCGATAGAAATGTCGTCAAATCCCACTAGCAAACCTCTAAACCAGGTTGGGGGTTTTTTGTTATTTTTTATGTAAAGTTTTGTTCTATATCATATTTTAATGAATTGTTTAGGTGTATATACATATATAGGTATATATGTATATATACATGTTTATATATGTATATACAGGTATATATGTATATATAGGTATATATGTTTATACAGGTATATATGTGTATATACATGTATATATATAGTTATGTGTGTGTATATATATACATATATACATATATATGTGTGTGTAGTTATGTGTGTATATAAATTTATATATATACATGTATATACATATACATACACACACACATATATGTAGTTATGTGTGTATATTTATATATATGTATATATGCACATACATATATATATTTGTGTGTCTATAGGTGCATATATACATGTATACATTATATGTTGATGTTTTATGTTTGATTTAAAAAATTTCATATGTTGATTAAAACAAGTTTAAATTAACTAGAACCTTCAATAATTATTTTGTAATTATCAAGACATGAAATATAGAGAACTTACCAATGAAAGAACTACCAATTAACCAAACACATCTTTGTTAAAATGTGACCTCTTTAAATTTGTATATTCTCATCATATTAGCCTTGATTTACCACTTGAGACTTAAAGACCTCCTTAAAAACTTATGTTTTGATCCTTTTCCTTAAATTTCTCAACTCATAGGTCTTCCCCCTCTCTCTCTCCCCACAAGTAAGATAGTTGTATCTTTCTCTCTCTTTCTCCCTCCCCTTAATACTCTCTCCCTCTCTCCACCCAAGAAAGAATCTCTCTCTCTCTCTCTCCAAGTAAGACTTTCTTTTAGATCTTTGTTTCTCCCTCCCCTCAAGGTAGACTCTCTCTATCATCCTGTCTAGATCTCTAGATCTCTCTTTGGACCTCCCCTTAAGATTCTCTCTCTCTCACACACACACACTCCAAGTAAGATTCTATTTCTCTTTCTTTATCCCTCCCCTTATGACTCTCTCTCTCTCTCTCTCTCTCTCTCTCTCTCTCTCTCTCTCTCTCTCTCTCTCTCTCTCTCTCTCTCTCTCTCTCTCTCTCTCTCTCACTCTCATTTAATACTAATGTTACGCATGTTTAAAATACATGATTGATGAATGTTTAAGTTTGATGCACACACGTGTACATTTTCATATTGATGCATGTATGCTATGTTCTCATGTACACTCAATGTATTCTTTATTTTTTTTAAACTTACGAGATCTTATATTTAGAATAAAATTAAATTGTTCATTTTAATCCATAAAAATTTAAATATTGGATCTTAGAATTAGTTTGAATACATATTGTAGACACCCAAAATTGTCATGTCTAATTAAATAAATATTTTATTTATTTAATTATCTAAGCCTAATTCTTCTATTAATTAAATAAATCTTTATTTATTTAATTAATTCATTTATCCTCTTCTAGCCTTATTTCTCATTTAAATAAATACATTTATTTATTTAAATTATCCCTTTCCTATATTAAATAAATATTTTATTTATTTAATTGCCCTACTTCTTCTATTAATTAAATAAATCTTTATTTATTTAATTAATTCATTATCTTTTTCTACACATGACACATGTCATTCATCTCTTATTTCCTACACTACCTACCCCTTTCATTATTTTGGTATTTCTTATACCTACCCTCTAATCCTAGCCGACCTCCTTTTTACACCTCTCAATCTTAACCCTCCATTTTCTATTGTGTCTTCTATTTAAGGAGATGCTTTCTTCATTACCAAACCCTAACTACTGGATCAATTGACTACACTACAATTCTACTTGCAACCACATTCCGTTCTTTGTTGAGCTCTTGTGCATACAAAAATCTAAGAGCAAGCATATCAAACAAGATCAATGGAGATAGGAAGAATGGAGATCAAAACCCTAGTGGACATGTGATGGTATAATCTTTGTGATTTTTGAGTTATTTTGCATTGTCTTAGGTTATCTTCATATGTTATGGTGGATCTTTGTTCATTGTTAGGCTAGGGTTTGGTGGTTGAATCCATTTTAGTCTTTCAATATTGTTGTTTATTGCTATCCATTTTCACCATATACACATATCAAATAATTTGGTCTAAGGTAATGTTCATGTGACATTAAATAATCCTTCTGATGTACTAGATCTATATATTATCATCACATTGATCATGCAGATGATGCAATCTCCCCTCAAGAACTATTCTCATGAATAAGTATTGAGATCAAAAGATTGAGAGAATTAATAAATAGTAGTAGTAACACAAGTGTTTATAAAAAGTTCACTTGTCAGAAAATTATTGATAGCCTTGTGAAAATCAAGGATGACATTCAGGGCACTAGTGCCTATTCTATTGATTCTATAGAGGTTGTTCTTTTTTAGAAAGCCGCAAGAGGTTTGTCATGGTTTGACCCTTACTGAGGTTCAGAGTTTAGTACCTAAGAAAACTGTAAAAGAGCATTGTTTCCCATCATACTTGGGGAAAAACATGGTGAAGGGATATCAAGTCAACAAATATGATGATAAGGACATGGTTGTTGTGATATACCAACGTTTCCTTGCTGCACATGGTCATTATCCAAATAAAAAACAAATTCCACTCTATTCTACATAGCAGTTATATGCTGAGGTTCACTTGAATCAAAAGCTGAACTACTCTAATTTTCCACCATATCTAGGTCAAGGTTGTGGTAGGCTTGCTGATAGGGACCCTTATTGTCAAGTTGGTCGATATATTTCAGCACACAAGGCCATTTTTTGTTAGAGGGCACCCGCTATTTCACCTTCATTAGGTCCTGAGGAAAATGAGGTTGTTCATAGTACCCAACTCTAGGAGGCCATTCATAGAGTTGGTGACATTGCAACTGTGACTACTTTGATATATAGTGATCGAGTCAGACAATATTTGATGATTCATCAACACTCTAGATCTTCATATAGTGAAGCACACCCTAGTATTAGATCAGATGATCCTTATGCTACAATGAGCATCCCTTCGCCTGCTAACCCAGAGGGTCTGTGATAGGGAGGTAATGCAAGGGTGTTGCTCAATAGGTTTGTATGTTTGCTAAGTGATAGGTCCTTGTTCGTTTCAAGGTGTAGTCATCAAAATCAGAGTGCAAGAGGTTTATAAACAACCTAGCCACTCTCCTTGACCCACCTCCCTAAGTCCAACTCTTCTTGGTTGCTCAAGGGCTTCAACACCATAGTTTAAGGCTTTGTGGTCTGACACCTTAATATCTTACTTGGGATTCATTTTCTCTGTCCTTGACCTATTCTCTGATTGCACAAGGTCTCCTCTTGTTGGTTTACAAATTGAAGTCAAGTTTTGCTCCCAATTGGTGACTTTCGTCTTCTACGTTTGGGGTGTAGAAGTCCTTCACAAGTGCTACAACCTGAGTTTTGGAGTCTATCTCACCCAAGGTGTTAAGGGCATGCAAGATTAACTTATTTCAACTAGAATTTATGGGTTCTAGACCTTACATCCTCCATTTGTGTACCCGATTTGACAAAAACCCAATTTTCAGGCCTAAAATGGGCTACAAGGAATTAACCCTCCTTTTGGGGTTTTGTGCTCACCCTGCTCCAACGATGGACTTCCTGACTAAAAGAATCACATATATGGAAACCCTTTTGGGAGTTATTTAATATTTTCTAAGTTTTAGGATCCCTTAAGCCTTCTCTATGACTGTCCCAAAAATGGGTGCAAAAAGGAGGTTTTGGAAGGGTTTTGGTGGCAAATATGGACTAACAAGTTTAAGACCTTCAATATGAACCATGCAAACTTGGTTATACCCTATTACATGCTATTTAAGCTACAAAAAGACAACTTTGCACCTTTCCAAGGTTAGAGAACAAGATTTCCAAAAATTGCTCATGAGGGGTATGCAACAATGACAACTTTTCCATTCTTGTTGTCTACAAACACATCTTAGGTATGAAAACCAATTACATTTCAACACAAGAGAACATGTCTATCTTTAAAGACACACAAATATCACATTATCCCTACACAAAAGCCGTTAGGCAATTACAAACAAAGATTTGTTCACTGTCAAGTCATTTATGACTGCACTTTTCTCTTTTCACTATTTTTTCCACTTTAGACCTGCACTTTTCTCTGTCAAAACTCTTTTCAAAACATCTAATTGGTGCTCTTTAACAATTATTTATCTTTATTTGTTTTTTGACCTTCATACCTACCATTTTGAAGATGAAGATTACATATATAACTTCAATGAAAATGCAAAAATCAGTCCTAGTTGACTGTGATAGCCAGCTAGGCATTACAATTGTGCCTCAAAGATCATTAATTGATCTTGGCAAACTAAAACCCATGGAAAAGACCAAAAACCACACCTTGTTCTTGTTTACAAGAAAATAGCATGAAAAACAAGGTTTTACAAGCACCAACATATGGTGGAGAGTGAGCAATGAATGGAAATCAACCCCAAAACAGTGAGTCACTATTTTTTTACATCATTTTCACAAACTAAAAATGCAACATCCTCTTTATGGCTTAAAAATCCTCTTTATCTCTACAATCAACCTTAAACATCAAAACAGGTCTGATTGTCTAAGGAATGCATTTACTATAGAAGAGCAAAGCATCAAACTTTTTCGAAGACCCTAGCCAAATGGCACACTTGCCTAGGGCTCCATGGCCACAAACCTCCTTACACCTGCACTTCTGAAATCAATACAAGTATGTACATATCTTACAAGTTGACCAACTGGTTCTTGGGAAGCCATGAGCATTTAGGGCCTCAAGAAGCCAAGTTGGTCAAGCATCCTTGCCAATTTCCTAGACAAGGCAGTGAAACTTTCAAAACTAAATAATTTTGCACAAAACTCAAAACTCAATGAAATTCAATGCCACCAAAGCTAAAAGCTTCAGGAAGCATAAGAGAACATAAAAGTGCCACAACACTATGGACAAGTACAGCAGGTGTATGGATTGTTTCTCACTTGGAATCAAAACATAGTGAAAAACAAGGAAATTTTAGTGCAAATTCTCAAAATGCTTAATAACTTCGAATGATCAACCCTTACAATAGTTCAAATAGGAGAATAAATACCTCTCCAAGTTGGTTATCCTCCTATATGGATAGGTACATGTCCAAGAGCACTTAAATTTGACATTTTGATGCCTAAATGAAAACTTTTGGTGCCTAGAAAATGCAAGGTTGATCTCAAAGACCTATAATCAACTAAAAACACTACTCACACCTACATATGATAGGGAGGTAATGCAAGGGTGTTTCTCGATAGGTTTGTATGTTTTCTAAGTCATAGGTTCTTGCTGGTTTCAATGTGTAGTCATCAAAATTAGAGTGAAAGAGGTTTATAAACAACCTAGCAACTCTCCTTGAACCACCTCCCTAAATCCAACTCTTCTTGGTTGCTCAAGGGCTTCAACACCATAGTTTTAGGCTTTGTGGTCTGACACCTTAATCTCTCATTTGGGATTCATTTTCTCTATCCCTGACCTCTTCTCTGACTACACAAGGTCTCCTCTTGTTGGTTTACAAATTGAAGTCAAGTTTTGCTCCCAATTGGTGACTTTAGTCTTCTACGCTTGGGGTGTAGAAGTCCTTCACAAGTGCTACAACCTGAGTTTTGGAGTCTATCTCACCCAAGGTGTTAAGGGCATGCAAGATTAAATTATTTCAACTAGACTTGATGGGTTCTAGACCTTACATCCTCCATTTGTGTACCCGATTTGACAAAAACCCAATTTTCAGGCCTAAAATGGGCTACAAGGAATTAACCCTCCTTTTGGGGTTTTGTGCTCACCCTACTCGAACGATGGACTTCCTGACTAAAAGAATCACATATATGGATACCCTTTTGGGATTTCTTGAATATTTTCTAAGTTTTAGGATCCCTTAAGCCTTCTTTATGACTATCCCAAAAATGGGTGCAAAAGGGAGGGTTCGGAAGGGTTTTGGTGGCAAATATGGACTAACAAGTTTAAGACCTTCAATATGAACCATGAAAACTTGGTTCTACCCTATTACATGCTAGTTAAGCCACAAAAAGACAACTTTTCACCTTTCTGAGGTTAGAGAACAAGATTTCCAAAAATTGCTCATGAGGGGTATGCAACAATGACAACTTTTCCATTCTTGATGTCTACAAACACATCTTAGGTATGAAAACCAATTACATTTCAACACAAGATAACATGTCTATCATTAAAGACACACAAATATCACATTATCCCTACACAAAAGCCATTAGGAAATTACAAACAAAGATTTGTTCACTGTCAAGTCATTTATTACTGCACTTTTCTCTTTTCACTATTTTTTCCACTTTAGACCTTCACTTTTCACTGTCAAAACTCTTTTCAAAAGGTCTGATTGGTTCTCTTTAACAATTCTTTGTCTTTAGTTGTTTGTTGACCTTCATACCTGCCATTTTGAAGAGGAAGATTACATATATAACTTCAATGAAAATGCAAAAATCAGTCCTAGTTGACTATGACAGCCAACTGGGCATTACAATTGTGCCTCAAAGATCATTAATTGATCTTGGCAACCTCAAACCCATGGAAAAGACCAAAAACCACACCTTGTTCTTTTTTACAAGAAAATAGCATGAGATACAAGGTTTTACAAGTACCAACATATGGTGGAGAGTGAGCAATGAATCGAAATCAACCCCAAAACAGTGACTCACTGCTTTTTTACATCATTTTCACAAACTGAAAATGCAACATCCTCTTTATGGCTTAAAAAGCCTCTTTATCTCTACATTCAACCTTAAGGATCAAAACAGATCTGATTGTCTAAAGAATGCATTTTCTATAGAAGAGCAAAGCATCAAACTTTTTCAAAGACCCTAGCCAAATGGCACACTTGCCTAGGGCTCGATGGCCACAAACCTCCTTACACCTGCACTTCTGAAATCAATACAAGTATGTGCATATCTTACAAGTTGACCAGCTGGTTCTTGGGAAGCCATGAGCATTTAGGGCCTCAAGAAGCCAAGTTGGTCAAGCATCCTTGCCAATTTCCTAGACAAGGCAGTGAAACTGTCAAAACTAAATAATTTTGCACAAAACTCAAAACTCAATGAAATTCAATGCCACCAAAGCTAAAAGCTTCAGGAAGCATAAGAGAACATAAAAATGCCACAACACTATGGACAAGTACAGTAGGTGTATGGATTGTTTCTCACTTGGAATCAAAACATAGTGAAAAACAAGGAAGTTTTAGTGCAAATTCTCAAAATGCTTAATAACTTCGAATGATCAACCCTTACAATAGTTCAAATAGGAGAATAAATACCTCTCCAAGTTGGTTATCCTCTTGTATGGATAGGTACATGTCCAAGAGCACTTAAATTTGACATTTTGATGCCTAAATGACAACTTTTGGTGCCTAGAAAATGCAAGGTTGATCTCAAAGACCTATAATCAACTAAGAACACTACTCACACCTAAAAACCAAGCATAAGGCATGTCTAAGCACTTTTCAAAACAAAAACCACATTAAAAACTCACTTTTCCATCATTTTGCCAGGTAACTCCAAACTGGCAACTTTGAGCAAAAAGATGAAAACAAGAAACCAAAACCATAGAATGAGTTCAAAACTCATCCAAACAACCTACAACAACTTCAAAAACATCTTAGACAACTTTCCAACTTAAAACTAATAAAAACCAAAAATGCTATCAGACCTAAGATGAAAATGAGACCTAGGTGCTCCTGCACCATACTCCCCCGGTGACAAAGAAGTCATGTGACTCCTTTGGGTAGAAAAGAGAGAGGAATATCAACCTTGTGGAAGTCACTTTCAGGTATCCAAGTGGCTTCAGAAGCTGGTTGATCTTTCCACTTGATCAAATGTTCAAAGTAGTCATGCTTTCTAGTCTTCTTGATGATTCTGGAATCAAGTACATATTCAGGAATGGGAGAAGAAGAAGAGGGGAGAGATAGATAAGAAAGGGAATGTGAAATGTCTGAAGCTCTCTGAGTCTCTTCTAGAGGCTGCCCCTTGAAAGGTACCAAATCTATAACATTAAAGATAGGAGACAAGGAAATATCAGCAAGTAAATCAACCTTAGAAGCATTAGGACCATACTTAGCCAAAATCCTGCAAGGCCCTATTCTTCTCATCTATAACTTGGTAGGAACTCCCTTTTGCAATCTAGACTTGTTGAGATGCACCATCACAAAATTTCCTAGACAAGGCAGTGAAACTATCAACACTAAATAATTTTGCACAAAACTCAAAACTCAATGAAATTCAATGCCACCAAAGGGAAAAGCTTCAGGAAGTATAAGAGAACATAAAAATGCCAAAATAGTATGGACAAGTATAGCAGGTGTACGGACTGCTGCTCACTTGGAATCAAAACATAGTGAAAAACAAGGAATTTTTAGTCCAAATTCTCAAAATGACTAATAACTTTGAATGATCAACCCTTACAGTAGTTCAAATAGGAGAATAAATACCTCTCCAAGTTGGTTATCGTCCTGTATAGACAGGTACATGTCCAAGAGCACTTAAATTTGACATTTTGATGCCTAAATGACAACTTTTGGTGCCTAGAAAATGCAAGGTTGATCTCAAAGACCTATAATCAACTAAGAGCACTACTCACACCTACAAACCAAGCATAAGACATGTCTAAGCACTTTTCAAAACAAAAACCACATTAAAAACTCACTTTTCCATCATTTTCCCAGGCAACTCCAAACTGGCAACTTTGAGCAAAAAGATGAAAACAAGAAACCAAAACCACAGAATGAGTTCAAAACTCATCCAAACAACCTAGTACAACTTCACAAACATCTTAGACAACTTTCCAACTTAAAACTAATAAAAACCAAAATTGCTATCAAACCTAAGATGAAAATGAGACCTAGGTGCTCCTGCACCATACTCCCCCGGTGACAAAGAAGTCATGTGACTCCTTTGGGCAGAAAAGAGAGAGGAATACCAACCTTGTGGAAGTCACTTTCAGGTATCCAAGTGGCTTCAGAAGCTGGTTGATCTTTCCACTTGATCAAATGTTCAAAGTAGTCATGCTTTCTAGTCTTCTTGATGATTCTAGAATCAAGTACCTGTTCAAGAATGGGAGAAGAAGAAGAGGGGAGAGATAGTTCAGAAAGGGAATGTGAAATGTCTGAAGCTCTTTGAGTGTCTTTTGGAGGCTGCCCCTTGAAAGGTACCAAATCTGTAACATTAAAGATAGGAGACAAGGAAACATCAGCAGATAAATCAACCTTATAAGCATTAGGACCATACTTAGCCAAAATCCTACAAGGCCCTATTCTTCTCATATGTAACTTGGTAGGAACTCCCTTTTGCAATCTAGACTTGTTGAGTTGCACCATCACAAAATCTCCAACTGAGAATTGGACATCCCTCTTTGAAGCATCCACCCTTGCCTTGACTCTTGTTGTGGTGTCCTGTAAAGACTGTTGAACTTGTTCATGGATCTCTTTCAGAGATTGTGCCATATCCTCTATTGTCCCACTAACATGTTGCAAGTTAGTCACATCATGTAACTCAAAAACACCTCTTGGATGCATACCATAAACAATCTGAAATGGACTCTTACCAGTGGATCTGTTTACACTATCATTATAGGCAAATTCAACCTGTGGAATGAGTTGATCCCAGCTTTGTCCATACTCCTTGGTGAGACATCTCAGTAGATTACCTAATGTTCTATTCACCACTTTTGTTTGGCCATCTGTCTGTGGATGATAAGCTGAGCCAAAAGAAAAGTTAGTACCCAATTTCTTCCACAAAGTTTTCCAAAAATGATCCAAAAACTTAACATCTCTATTTGACACAATACTAGATGGCAAACCATGTATCCTGACAACTTCTTTAAAGAAAAGGAAAGCAATATGGCTAGCATCATTAGTAGTTTTGCAAGGTATAAAGTGAGCCATTTTACTAAATCTATCAACAACCACAAAGATACTGTCATACCCTGCTTTTGTCTTTGGTAAACCTACAACAAAATCCATATTGATGCACTCCCATGGCCTAGAAGGAATGGGAAGTGGCTGATATAAACCAGCATTAGTGCTATTACCTTTGGCCTTCTGACATACCATACACTATTCAACATATCTTCTGACATCTCTCTGCATCTTAGGCCAGTAATGGAAGCGTTGAACCAACTCTAAGGTCTTATTGAGACCAAAATGGCCACTCAAACACCCATTGTGTTTCTCTTGGATAAGATTTTCTCTCATGGAACCTTTGGGAACACACAGTTGTCCTCCCCTGAATAACAAACCATTCTACAATGTATAGTCAGCATACTCACTATGGAAATGATTCTCAAAAGCAAGACAAACTTTATAAGCAGCAGCAAAATCATCATCATTAGGATACAAATCTTGAAAGCAATCAATACCAATACTCTTAACTTGAATCTCCTGAATAGTCAACAATCTCCTACTCAAAGCATCAACTACTTTGTTACATTGGTCTTTCTTGTGCTTAAGAGTAAAATTATATGCTTGTAGGTATTCTACCCATTTCACATGCCTATGGTTGAGTTTATCGTGAGAATTCAAAAAACTGACTGCCTGGTTGTTTGTATACACAACAAACTCCTTGGGAAGCAAATAATGCCTCCACTTCCTGAGTGCCTGCACCAATGCATATAACTCTAAATCATAGGATGAGTACTTTTTCTTTGCATCATTTAGTTTTTCACTAAAGAAAGTAACTGGTCTATTATCCTGACTCAAGACTGCACCTATTGCAAGATGACTGGCATCACATTCTATTGTAAAGAGCTTATCAGAGCTAGGAAGGATTAACACTGGCTGTGTAGCAACTCTAGTTTTGAGTAACTCAAACCCCTTATTGGCTACTTCTATCCATTGAAACTTAACCTTATGACCACCCTTTATTGTATCTAACATGGGTGCACAAATCTCATTGAACCCCCTGATAAATTTTCTATAAAACTAGGCTAGACCATGAAAACTTCTAACTTCACTGGCTGATTTGGGGGTTGGCCAACTTGTTATGGCAACAACTTTGGATTGATCCATCTTGAGATCTCCACTGGACACAACAAAACCAAGATAAACTAGATCTTGTTTCATGAAATCACATTTCTCAAGGTTTATGGTTAACTGCTCATCAGATAATCTTTGCAAAACAATGGCTAAGTGTTTCAAATGCTCCTCTTTAGTCTTACTAAAAATGAGAATAACATCTAAGTAGACTACCACAAACTTACCAAGAAAATCCTACAATACTTCATTCATTAGCCTCATAAAGGTGTTGGGAGCATTAGAGAGTCCAAAAGGCATAACCAACCATTCATAAAGACCCTCATTTGTTTTAAAAGCAGTTTTCCACTCATCACCCTCTTTTATTCTGATCTGATGGTAACCACTCTTTAGGTCTATTTTTGTGAAATACCTTGCACCCCCTAAACAATCCATCAAATCTTCTATCCTGGGAATAGGGAATCTATACCTTATTCTGATTTTGTTGATGGCTCTGGAGTTTGTACATAGTCTCCATGTTCCCCCTTTCTTAGGTGCTAACACAGTGGGTACGGCACAAGGACTTATACTCTTTCTGATTAACCCTTGATCTAACAACTCTTGAATCTGTCTAGCTACCTCTTTTTTTTGTTCAGGAGTCATCTTATATGCTGCTTTGTTTGGGAAAGAAGCTCCTGGTATAAATTCTATTTGATGACTAATGGCTCTAGGAGGAGGTAATGTTGTTGGTTGTCCATCATTAATGATACCCTTGAATTTATCAAGAATTTGTTGCACTTCTTGTGGGATCTCAACTTGTTTGTCTTTCTTCTCTTCCTTAGGTTTCACTACAAGTGCATAACCAATCCCATTTCCCTCTTTCATGGTTTGGATGAACTCTTTTTCATTGACTAATAACACTTTAGGTGCCTGTGGTTTGTTGTTCTTTGTCTCTTCACTAAGGGACTGTATTTTGTAAACAATGCCATTCTTTTGAAAGGAATATGTGTTTTTTTCACCATCATGGTGTGCCTTTCTGTCAAATTGCCAAGGTCTACCCAATAGTAGATGGCAAGCATCCATAGGAAGGATGTCACATAGTATTCTATACTTATATTCACCTATGTTGAAGTCTATCCATGCTTGTTCATTAACTAGGACATGTTGCCCCTTATTTAACCAGGTTACTTTGTAGGGTTCACTATGCTTCATTCTAGGTAGGTTCAATTCGCTAACTACCTCCTCTGAGATAATGTTATCTATGGAACCTGAATCTACAACCACCTTACATACCTTGCCCAAGATTTTGCACTTGATCCTGAACAATGCTCTTCTTTGAGATACTTCACACTTGTGAGGTTCTTGCATCAATACTCTCCTCATCATTAGACTCTCACCATCTTCGAGTGCTAGGTTCATTGCTAGAGTTCTTGTACTACTTCCTTCCTCCTGAACATAGTTCACTCTCTTGTCACCTTCATGGGAAGAACTAGGCTTTTTTGGACACCTATAAGCAGGATGACCCAATTTCTGACAGTTATAGCATTTCATAGTGGAGAAGTAATACCCTCTACCTAGTCCACTAGATCTACCCCTTTCTGGGTTTCTTGATCCCCTACCCCTATAGTTGGGCTTGCTCTGAGAATCCCCGCTTTTCTCTATAAGCTTAGATTCTCCTTGGGACCTTTGATCTATGTGTCCTCAACCAAAACTGCCTCTATGGCCTCTACCATCTCTGTCTCTTCCTCTGCCTCTGTTATGTTGCTCTTGCTTCTTCCTACTCCTTTCCTCTACCTTAAGTGCAAGCTGATAGCACTTCTGGACTGTTGTAGGACACAACAAACTTAACTCTTCCTGAATGTTCCATCTCAAGCCATTGAGATACCTAGCAACCTTGACATTCTCATCCTCTTGGATTTTTGACCTATGGCATAGCTTTTGAAACTCTTCGGTGTAGGTATTGCCATCTAACTCTTTTTGCCTAAGGTTTTGCCTTTTCCTATGAAGTTGTATTTCATAGTCCTCAGGAATGTAAGTCTCTCTGATCTTGGATAACATTCCCTTCCAAGTTGCTATGGGGTTTTTTCCTTCTTTCTCATGTTCATCCTGAATGAACTTCCACCATATTAAGGTAGCTCCTCTCAATCTGGACTTAGCCACCTTCACTTTTTGGGCCTCTGTCACACCATCACATTCAAAATGGTTTTCAAGACCCTCAATCCAATCCATGACTGCTTCTGGGTCTAGTTTACTACTGAATAGTGGGACTCCTTCTAGTGTTCTCCCACTCATAGCCTTCAAGGATTTCAAAAAGGGTTCATTCTCTATCACAGGGTCTGGTATAAGGGTTTCATCCTCTATAGCTAATAGCTTACCCCTGCCTTTTGTTCCTTCTATCTTACTGCTGGCTTCATCTACATTCACTTCTACTTCTCCCAATTTTTCCTCTAGCAGGTCTAGCTGCTCTTTGAGTAGCCTGTTTTCTTCTTCCTGGTCTTCCACTTTCTTTGCTAATTCTGCATTTGTCACCATGGTTGCCAAATTGCTACTTCTCCCCAAGTGTAATTGAGCTCTGATACTACTATGATAGGGAGGTAATGCAAGGGTGTTTCTCAATAGGTTTGTATGTTTGCTAAGTGATAGGTCCTTGCTAGTTTCAAGGTGTAGTCATCAAAATTAGAGTGCAAGAGGTTTATAAACAACCTAGCAACTCTCCTTGACCCACCTCCCTAAGTCCAACTCTTCTTGGTTGCTCAAGGGCTTCAACACCATAGTTTTAGGCTTTGTGGTATGACACCTTAATCTCTCATTTGGGATTCATTTTCTCTATCCTTGACCTATTCTCTGACTACACAAGGTCTCCTCTTGTTGTTTTACAAATTGAAGTCAAGTTTTGCTCCCAATTGGTGACTTTAGTCTTCTACGTTTGGGGTGTAGAAGTCCTTCACAAGTGCTACAACCTGAGTTTTGGAGTCTATCTCACCAAAGGTTTTAAGGGCATGCAAGATTAACTTATTTCAACTATACTTGATGGGTTCTAGACCTTACATCCTCCATTTGTGTACCCGATTTGACAAAAACCCAATTTTCGGGCCTAAAACTCAAAACTCAATGAAATTCAATGCCACCAAAGGGAAAAGATTCAGGATGCATAAGAGAAAATAAAAATGCCAAAATAGTATGGACAAGTATAGCATGTGTATGGATTGCTACTCACTTGGAATCAAAACATAGTGAAAAACAGGGAATTTTTAGTGCAAATTCTCAAAATGCTTAATAACTTCGAATGATCAACCCTTACAATAGTTCAAATAGGAGAATAAATACCTCTCCAAGTTGTTTATCCTCCTGTATGGATAGGTACATGTCCAAGAGCACTTAAGTTTGACATTTTGATGCCTAAATGACAACTTTTGGTGCCTAGAAAATGCAAGGTTGATCTCAAAGACCTATAATCAACTAAGAACACTACTCACACCTAAAAACCAAGCATAAGACATGTCTAAGAACTTTTCAAAACAAAAACTACATTAAAAACTCACTTTTCCATCATTTTGCGAGGCAACTCCAAACTAGCAACTTTGAGCAAAAAGATGAAAACAAGAAACCAAAACCACACAATTAGTTCAAAACTCATCCAAACAACCTAGAACAACTTCAAAAACATCTTAGACAACTTTCCAACTTAAAACTAATAAAAACCAAAATTTCTATCAAACATGAGATGAAAATGAGACCTAGGTGCTCCTGCACCAGTCTGATAGGAGACATGGCACATATTACTCTAATGAGTTTAGCTGAGGATGTTTTGGATGCATATGCATTTATTGCATCTGAGCATCATATCCCTATAGAAGACTTCAAATTTTGCATGGGCTTCATCTTTCACAACCCACATTCAAGGTCTCATGATCATTCTTATCAATCAAGTGGCCCTGGCATTAGCACACATCAGAATCCACATACAAACCATTTTTTTGTTGGCACAGAGGGAGAGGCACAAGGTACAGATCCTTTAGTGAGTGTAGTGTATCATACATCTGATATTGTCTTGGATGATGTTGACTTCAGCATGACGATGACAGGTTATATGGATTTGTTGACATGTTCAGAGTCATTGTCGATGCCATCCCAGTTGCACAGTCCCCTACATTGATCATTATTGGGATAAGTGATGGTTGCTCATGATGTAGATGTACATTTGAGTCTAGATGAGATTGGACGGCATCTTGATATTTTAGTGGACACGATCATGTCTAGAGAGTCCAAGTACTATCAGATGCCACCTTCTACACAAGTAAATTTTATTCAAAACATCATGCTCATTAACTGCATCAATTTATAATTTAAAAAAGTTTTAACTAAATTTAAATTTTATTTCATGTAAATATATATATAATTTTTGTAGATGGAGATTCCTCTTGTTACTCCTACCTTGAGGTTTTATCATGTACGTCGGTGAGACTCACTTGATGGTGCGACCACCAATAGACATGTGAGTTTAAAATTTTTACATGCACGTACATTAAATTTTAAATGATTATAATTTATGCATATAGTATATCTTATTTAACATGTGTATATATTTATTGCTTTATTTGTAGGGATTAGTTCATCCTTCAAAGCAAGATAGTCATTCAAAGGATCGATCCACTAGGAGTCGTCATGATGACCAGGGTGCCAAGCCATCTAGCTAGACATTTGATGATCTAGATTTTATACACATTGTTAAAAATTTGTTTCATATCATATATATCTATACATTTCATGATAGATTGACTTTATATGTATTTGACATGTGTTGTTTGATATTAAATACATTTGACATGAACTAGTTTATATATACATTTGACATGTGTTGTTTAATGTTAAATACATTTGACATGATCTAGTTTATATATACATTTGACATGTGTGTTTGATGATCTAGATATATGCACTAAATAATTATTTTCTTTATATGTTTCACATGTTGTGGAGGTGTTATATTCATGTAAATTTGATGATTTGATTTATATACATTTGAAATATGATCTAATTTGTATATTTTACATGACCTAGTCTATATACATTTGACATGTTTAATGATCTAGATATATGCATTAAATGATGATTTTCTTTACATGTTTGACACATGTTTTTGAGGTACATTATATACATGTACATTTGATGATCTAATTTATATATGTTTGACATGTTTTTATTATCTATATATATTCAAGATGATCTAATTTGTATGTTTCATGTTAAAACTACATACAAATTGAAAGATGATCAATCGATATGTAATTTATACATACATACATGTGTATGTGTACATGCATGCATTTACAAATTTATATCTTCTAACCACATGACCTCTATACATGTGTATATATTTACGTAGATTATATAATGCTATATGTTCTAGATTAAATGATGATTAAATTTCATAAAACTTTAGTTTTAACAATATGATTATAGAAATTTAAATAATCCCCTTAAAAGTCATTTCCTAATTAAACATCCCCTTAAGCCATTTAAAAATCATGCCTGGGTAAGGACATTCCCAAGATTATATAATAAAATGAAATATAATTCAATGAGCATCATATTAAATTAAATTGCACATAATTAAAATAAATCGTACAATTTTATTTTTAACATGATAGTACATGCATAAGAATTTAAATCATCCCCTTAAGCAATATCCTAGTAATTACATGTCCTAGATCTACACTTGATAAAATTAAATGAAATCTAATTCAATCAACAACATATTAAATTAAATTGCACACAATGAAAATAAATCATCCCCTTAAGCCATATCCTAGTAATTACATCCCCTTAAGACATCTAAAAATTATTTATCTAGTTAATGGCATCCCCTTACTCAAGACTTAAACCATTTAAAGTTCAACAAGGAAAATTTTATAAAACCTTAAACAATATCATATGCATACATGCAGTGAATAAGAGTTTAAGTTAGACCCTCAAGATCCATTTCCTAACTATGTATCCCCTTAAGACATAAATATAAATGTCAAATCAATTGTTTGGTATGTATTCTCTCTCTCTCTCTCTCTCTCTCTCTCTCTCTCTCTCTCTCTCTCTCTCATCAAGTGGCTCAACCCACTATTGGATAACATGTAATATTCTCTCATGATCATTAGTATCTAGTCTCCACTTACGAATGCCACGTCCTACGACGGGATAAAGAGATAGGGGCATAGAAATTACAAGATGGCTATATTGATAGACATTGTTGTCACATTGATAATAAATAAAATGAATTCTATTTTTAACTAATTTGATTTGCTTCAAATATGTTTCTTGCACAACAACTAAACCTGCACATGAGAAAGAACATTTCAAATTAGATTTCAAACAATGTATCAGATAGCTAGAGATCAATGTGAATGCAAGATACAAATTTAAGATATTAATAAATAGATTCTAATATAAGATTTAAAGTAGATTGAACTTGTGGGAAACAAAATTCCATCACTTATTCTTGTTTTGTTAACTTCTTCCTCTCCTCTGTGCAATGTAATAAATAGTAACTAATACCTTCTACATTTTTAGGCTCTGCTATGACTATTAAAACATGTCCTGCAGTAAATTTCTTGGTCAAATTTGTATATGTACATATAAATTAAATTAATAAATTTAACTATTAAATATATTAAATCATGAACTTAAATTGAAAAACATTTGTAAATTATTTATACACATGCCAATTTTGATCAATCCTGAAATATGATCATAATCGATAGAAATCAATGGAATGTCATCGAAGCTTTCATTCTCATCTCCATCATTTTTATCAGTAACTTCTAGTGGCACCAATTTCCATGCATTTTCATATCCACGTTCTTGGTAGATGAATTCATTAGAGTTTTCAGAGATGAAGTCAAAACAAAAGCATGAGTAATCCTTGTGTACAATGACCAAATGTGACTATCTGTACTCATGACAGAATGCAAGGATCTTGTTTTCTCTATCATCTTACATCCATGCGTTGATCTTCTATCGACATCTTCAAAATAGAAAAAATAATTAGCACATAAATATTCAATTCAATTATATATATTAAGTAAATTTAAAAATTTAATAATAATTTGAAAACTTCCAATAAAATCAAATTTTGAAAGATCATAAGTTTACCTGATATCTCTCAGAACACTCTATATGGTATGACTCGATATGATCCTGATGATGTACTAGCCTCCTTTGATGTAAAGTACATCTTGCACAATTCAACAACATCATGTGCATATTTTATTCAAAATCCCTAATAATTTATTTGATACTTTCTTAAAGCACATTTGATGCAAGCTCATGCACCATCATGCTCACCCTTTCCATGTCCACTCTCAAAGAAACTCCAAATATGTGGTATCTTTTGGTTTCGATGATATCTACATAGTGCATAAAATGGCCTTGATAATTTGAATTGTGCCACACAGCCATCTAACCAAACAAAATGTTTCTTAATTTTTATGCCCATGTTTTCCAAATATCCAAAAAAAATCTTAAAACAATGTTCCACAAAATGTGTGGCATGCTCTTTATCATCACTAGCATATAAGAAATATTCTTTCTTGATGACTCGTGCTTCAAATGTACTTTCAACACCATCCACATCTAATTGTGTTGTCGATAACACATCTGGACCATAATAGTGATCTGATTTGATGAGTAGTATTCTGATTGAATTTTTTTTTTATGAACAAAAGAGTAATTTTCTACAAAGTTGACAACTGATAAAATTGTTCCAGTTGGGAAAGTGTCTCTCAATGTTGGACCTTTTGTGCTTGCCACTTAGAAAAAAAATCATGACGTATATAGGGTGGAATCAATTTGCAAAAAAAATTCCATAAAGGTTTCAACAAGTATCTCCTCTTCAACATATTCCAACCTTGTGGATTCTTTCCCAAATTTTGTTTCAGACTTTATGTACTTGTAACTCTTAAATTTTACCATCCTTGTCATGTCAATATCTTCATTTATCAAAGGAAATTTAGACAAATTACCACAAGTTTCACATTTTTTTTTATGCAATCTATTTGACCTATTGCATCATCATCTGATTTGTCACATTGAATTAATGCTATGAACTGAGTTGGCCATTTAGGGGAAGAATTTTGAAAACCAACACTATCTTCTATCATCTTTCAAAACACTTGATAGTAGAGATCAAATTCAATATAATAATGACAACAGCAAGTTTCAAAATCTTTGTTTATCTTCACATAACATGGATTTAATCTTTCAAACATTGTTTGTCCAATCTTTATGGTTGGATTTGAATTGCAAAATGAAAGATACAATTCATGTTGCATGTTTTCCAACCAATGTTTTGTATGTAGCATATATTCATTAGGCTGAATTATACATTTGATGACATCTCTACTATTTGATGAAGGATGAGTATGATCATTCAAAAATGTAGTGATTAGGTTCCTAACTCCATCTTCAATCCTATCAAAAAGAGGATCTCTACACATTATTGCCCAATTGCTTTCCAATATAATATCATCCAAACTCAATCTCCTTTTCACATAATGTGATATTGTCTTCCTGCTATATCCAATCTTAGATGACGGTGAGGGGATTTTTCATTTTCGGGACATGGTTTTATTTGCAATAGATGTCAATATCACTCTTCTTGAAATGGCCTTATCCATAGATCTAGACTGTTTCCCAATTGAACCCAAACCAACCTTAACATTTTCAACAATATCTTTTTGTAGGTTGGAAAATCTCCTCTTTTTCAATGTTGTATCTACGCCCAACAATTTTAATGGATCTTTTAACTCATTATTAAGAATTTGAATTGATAATAGTTGGGCCTTCTCAAGTGTATCAAGATTCTCAAACTCTACAATTATTTCTTTGACTTTTTATTCATTGTCCTCCTATTAATATGTGTAGATTGATTAGAATAATATCTCAATTTATCCACATCCATTTCAATAAATGATGTAAGTTTCTGTAATTAATTTTTCTCTTTACACATTGAGCTAGATCCATATTCTCATTCATACCAATAGAAGGAAGCAATATTGACGGTCCTTCTCCAACTTTCATTGCTTGAAATTGGGTTGCCCCTTGTCCAACATTTGCTTGAGCTTCTTCATGTTGAGCATAAGATACACACAAAACAAAACAAAAATCTAGATATAGCATAAATTTGATTATAATGACTAAAGGGGAAATATGGGGAGAGATAGATAGATCTAGGGAGAGAGAGCTCGAGAAGTAAAGATGTTCATACTTGTTTGAGCTTGGGTTGACCCTTCTTCAACATCTGGAGCATGATCTTCTACTTGATCTTGTGATTGACCTATAAAGAGAGTATGAGAGAAAGAGACAGAGAGACTAAACATATTTAATTACCTAATAAGAGTAAAAGGATCTAGAGAGAGAGAAAGATCGTAAAAATATATAATTACTGTTAAGTTTAGACTAAAAAGAAAGCTCAAAAGAGAGAGAAGTAAAGATGTGCATACTTGTTTGAGCTTGGTTTGACCCTTCTCCAACTTCTACAGCATGAGATTCTACTTGATATTATGCTTCACCTATAAAGAGAGTATGATAGAGAGAGAGAGAGAGTAAACATAATTAATGACCCTTAAAGAATCTAACTAAAAGGATCTAGAGAGGGACAAAGATCCTGAAAATATTTAAAATTATCTAAATAAGAAGAGTAAAAGAAGATATATATATATAATGACCTAAGAATAATTGCCCTAAGGGTTCATATGATGTCCTAAGGGTTTCTATGATGTCCTAAGGGGTCATATGAGGTCCTAAGGGGCCACACATGTGTTACAACACCATATGACCCCTTAGGACACCATATAACCCATTAGGACATCATATGGTCCTAAGGGTTCATATCATGGCATAAGGGTTTATATGATGTCCTAGGGGGTCATATGGGGTCCTAAGGGGCCACACGTGTGTTACAACACCAAATGACCCCTTAGGACACCATATGACCCACTAGGACATTATATAGTCCTAAGGATTCACATGATGTCCTAAGAGTTAATATGATGGCATATGATGTCCTAAGGGTTGATATGGTGTCCTAAGGGGTCACATGGTGTCCTAAGGGGCCACACATGTGTTACAACACCATTTGACCCCTTGGGATACCATTGACCTATTAGGACATCATATGGTCCTAAGGATTCATATGATATCCTAAGGGTTGATATGATATCCTAAGGGGTCATATGTTGTACTAAGGGGCCACACATGTGTTACAACACCATATGACCCCTTAGGACACCATATGACCCAAAAGGACATCATATGGTCCTAAGGGTTCATATGATATCCTAAGGGTTGATATGATATCCTAAGGGGTCATATGGGGTCCTAAAGGGCCACACATGTGTTACAACACCATATGACCCCTTAGGACACCATATGACCCATTATGACATGATATGGTATTAAGGGTTCATATAATATCAAATGATGTCCTAAGGGTTGATATGGTGTCCTAAGGGCTCATATGGTTTCCTAAGGGGCCACACATTTGTTACAACACCATATGACCCCTTAGGACACCATATGACCCATTAGGACATCATATGGTCCTAAAGGTTTATATGATATCCTAAGGGCTGATATGATGTCTTAGGGGTCATATGAGATCCTAAGGGGCCACACATTACACCATATTACCCATTAGGATCACATGATGTCTTAATGGGTCATATGGTATCCTAAGGGGTAATAAGGTTATTTTAGGGGTCACATGGAGTCCTATAGAGCCACACATGTACATTACAACACTATATGACCTAGTAGGACACCATGTGAGGCCCTACCCTGACTCATTCTAGCATTTCAGTGATCTTATATGTTCAGACTATTTTGGATACTTTATTTTATGCATTTTGAATTAGAACTTATATGATTCCATGATTTTGGATAACATTGATGTATGTGGATGCTTCATTTATATGCATTATGATATAGATCTCTATATGATTCTAGAATAGGATAGATTTGCGATGATGTATGTCTTTATTGGAATTGCAGGACTTTATTATGATGATAAAATCAGGATGTATGTTTTATGTATGGATCAAAATTAGGAGAATTGTGATAATTGCATATGTGGAGTTATTGGGATATAAGATGTATTGACTTATTTTAAATATATATTGAATGCAGAGTGTTTGATGTGTATTCTTATTCATGTATTTAATATTATATGAGGTTATTTGAAATTACTGATGTGTAATTGAGATGCGCAGGAATCTATCGATGTGACCATGGAAATATTACGGAGAACCAAACCTAGACCTATGTACATTCGTAAAACCAGGGTTTGTCTATTTGGAGAGACAACACCCCGTTCATGTCGTATTTTATTCATAATAGTAAATGATGCATGTGTGTTAAATGTTGTTTAATTGATTTATTTAAATCCAACAAGAGACAAGATTTCATGTGCAATTTTGTAAAAGTATTCTCTTGTGTCACTTGACACGTGTGGATTTATGTTGAATTTTTAAATTTGTCTCTTGGAGGAAATTGTTTAACTATAGCTTTTTCAATTAATGTAATGTGATTCCATAAATTCCTTGGGTAAAGAATCTTTGGGATGGTCAACATAGGTTTGACCCGAAAATAAACTTTAGATGGGTTTAAAAAGGGTTAAATGGATACCTAGGGGTAGTTTAATAGGGTTTCCTAAAGCCCATAAGGTATACCTTAGGGTTAGGGGTAATTGTAGGCAAGTTTCTACTCCCAAGTGACCTTTTAGACACCCTAAAAAGTGGCTTTTCTAAGGTGTGCGAAAATTGAAATTAGAAGACTTGAACTAAGTTGTAAACCTTCCTTTTGGAATGAGAGTTTCCTTTCCCATTTCACCTTACCTTCCTTTTCAGTTTTAGAAACTTGAGAGAACTCCCACAAGGGTCTTCTTAAGCAAGAATGAGAGATTTTGTGGGTAATGACCCACTCTCCATTGTTGGAGATCTTGCATGTTCTTTTTGGAAAGGATAGTTTTTCTTTTGGGATTTTGAAATTTGGCTAAGGGTAGAAGAGAAGATTCATGGATTTGGGCTGCCCTTCCTCAACTAAATTCTAGCATACCTTTGGGCAGATTGAAGGTTGGTATTTCTCTTGTTTCATTCTCATTGCATGTAATGATGAAAAGCTTGTTTGTATGTATGAGTGTTTTTCTTGGAATTTCTATTGTGAAATTATATTTTGTGAGCTATCTTTTATTTGTGTTTACATGTCTATTATTTGGGAGTAAACAAGGCCTCCTACTCTTGGGAGAGAGGATGGTCTTATGCATGGCAGAAGTGATAGCCCTTGAGTGAGAGGCTCTCGTTATGAGAGTGATCACAGGGGATTTTACGTGACCCTTGCTACATGGCTTGTTTATGCATTGGGGGTCATAAGGAGGGAAATAAGGCATGAATGCCTTGGGGGGCATAAGTAATATGGGGTTGTCTTACTTGAGGTATTTGGTTTGCCATGAGGTGGCTATATGTTTTACCATGCTTGCAGTCTCCTCAGGGTACTTGGTCCACTACCACCCTTGAAAGGACATCACCAATGTGTGGTGCAGTGTAGCCCGAGTTGGGATTGTGTTTGAGTTTGTGTATTTCCTTGTTTCTTTTGTGTTTGCATGTGTGTTACCTGTCTAGGGCTTGGTTCTCCAAGCTCAGGGGTGGCTACCAGTTAGCCTAGGCTAGGAGGTGAGAACTCCATGGTCATAGCTCGGATTTATTTGCATGTTGTTAGAAGAAATATCAGGGCATGCAGTTATGGTGGGAGTTATTGATTGAGGAAAAATGTTGTAAATGTAATTAATACCCCTTTGTAAAGTCCTCATTTGTTTGAAATGAGAGACCTATTTGTAAAATAACAATAAAGACTTGGGGATATGTTATTTTTTTATATAAATGTAGTAATTATCATGTTATATTAAAGAAAAGAAAAAGGTTTATTTCTAAGTTCTAGTCCTAAAGCTTGAGATTAATTCTTGTAGAGTATTTAATATTTCTTGAAAAGAAAGGAGTTAAATTTATTCTTTTATCTTTAGGAAATGAAATAGGAAGATAAAGAATTAGTTTAGCATGCATGTGAAAAAGACTATAGATTCATCAAATAGATGTATGTAAAATTTATATTAATACATTCTGTTATTTAGATTACTTGCAGCAAATAAGGTCTAAAGATTTTATAAATTTTCCTATAGTTTATTTCAATAAATTCTATGCTTTATTAAGTTGCTGGTAAAATTATTGAATTCTATCGATTATTTAATTTGCAGAAAATTAGAAATCTAGAGTTAAACAGATATCTGATTTTAGTATTTTTTGATAGTCATATAGTGATGGATAAGTTAATTAATCTGTCAACTAAACATGGTAGAAAATTAAATTTAAGGAAATAAATCTATCTGATTTTATTTTAGCTCCATGGCATATAAGAAATTAAAAAAAAATGTACTTTAATTTAAACCCAATGACGATAACCTATCTGGTAAAAATGTTTCATATACAGCAGTATCTTTATATACTTACACAAAAAGAAAAAAAAACCTTGATCCTATTTGCATCTATAATATATATATATATATATATATGAATACATATTAAAAGATATATATATATATATATATATATATATAACTTACTAGATTTATAAATAAATGAAAAAATTTAATTAAATAAACTTTATAAAAAAAAAAATTGTTCGCATGCATTATCGTGGGGGGTCGGCTGGGGCCGAACCCACTGTGCACTACATAGTGGTCGGCGGCGCCTCCCACTGTGCATTGCACAGTGGCCGGCGAGGCCGAGCCCACTGTGCAATGCACAGTGGACACTGAGGGCCGAAACCACTGTGCATTGCACAATGGGTGGCTTCAGCCACGCCGTCCCCCAAACATCACCCCTCCCTTGCCATGGCCGTTGATTCAATGGGTCTAGTTCGGCCCTGCAAAACAATAACAAGAAAGAAAAAAAAGAGGAAACCCTAGCTCGGGTAGGGCTAGGGTAAAAATGTGTTGATAAAAAAATAAGTTTTAAAAAAATAATAGAAGAGCCCATTTTATAATAAGAAAAAAGGGGTTAGGGTTGCATGGGCAAAACCCTAGGAAATTGAATATATTCTTATATAATATAAAAATGATCAAGAAATTAATATTAATGGGGATTAATATTTATTCTTTTTTTTTTATTTAAAATATTGAGTTGTCATAAATCAAATATTAACGAGGCCAAATATTCATTTTATTGGGATGTTATGAATTGGAATTTTACTGCAATTAATATTTAATCATGAATCTAAATGGAATGAGATATTTACAAATTGAAATCGGTATATTATTATTAAATTTTAATTAAATGAATTTAGATGTTTGAATATTAAACCACTAGGGAATTTAAATTCTAAATGTAACTTAATGGGCTAAAGTGTAAATTTTTAACTCTCCTAGACATAGATGCATGTGATTAAACACTATAGGAAAATATGCATTTGCTATTATGATCGACCCTTTTAGTTTTCTTATTTTAATGTACTATTTAATTATTGTTAAGTAAATAAAAGGCACTCTTAAAACTATTCATTAGGACTCCGCTTTTATTTTTATAATTCTGATTACTTGAGCTAGTTAACTCTAAACATGGTTAAGACAAGACATGCTATCGCACTTTATTTTTGTCAATTTATGTTTAAAGTTGTGATTTAAAAAAAAAAAAAAAATCGTTCTTGCCCTAAAATTTGGGCATGACACACCATATGACCCAGTAGGACATAATATGGTCCAAATGGGTCATATGATGTCCTAATGGTTTATATTATGTCATATGATGTCCTATGATGTCCTAAGGGTTCATATGATGTCATATGATGTCCTAGGGGTTCATATGATGTCATATGATTCCCTAAGGGTTGATATGATGTCCTAAGGGGTCATATGGGGTCCTAAGGGGCCACACATTTGTTATAATACTATATGACCCATTAGGACCACATGATATCCTAATGGGTCATATGATGTCCTAAGGGGTCATATGGTATTGTTAGGGGACATATGGGGTCCTAAAGAGCCACACATGTACATTACAACACCATATGACCCACTAGGACACCATATGACCCATTAGGACATCATATGGTCTTAACGGTTCATATGATGTCCTAAGGGTTGATATGGTGTCCTTAGGGGTCATTGTTGGAATCCAAGAACAGTGAGAGGGGGATGAATCAATGTTCTACTGGAAAAGATAGTTTTGAACTTATTGCTTATTAACCGGTTAACAGTAAATAAAATTAAAGTGCATACACCAAATAACACATAAAGAGGCAACACCAATATTTATACATGGAAAACCTTGCAAAGGGAAAAACCACGGTGGGGCCGATACCCAGAATATCTATATACCTTATCAAGGTATACAATTATTACATGAAGGCGATTGCACATACAATCAGGCCAACTGCCTAGAGCTCACTGCTCAACACAAACAAAGAAGTCTCACTGACTTATAAAGCATTACAAAGTAATTACAAGAAGGAATGAACTTATAAGATTTATCTTACCATGCTAGATAAATTTTGGTTCATGCTCTAATATCCTTTACTGTGTACCGATTTGTTGATGCTTTGTTCTGCCCTGTTCTGTTGTCGGTTATGATGCGCACATGAAACTGCACACAAAATCTTCTAATCACTTACCAAAATGAATACCAATAATCTCTGAATAATTCGCAATAAAAATTTACATTCCAAAATATGTGTTATCCATCGTTGAAAGGATGTCCTTAAATATCCTTCTAACTTCCACCATGTCGGTTTCAATGAAAAATATAAACCTATCAACTGTCGGATCATAATGAATATCAAACATAATCTCAATGATCATTTCAGCCTTCACATGTTACCATAAAATCCATGAAATAAATGAACAAGGCCATAAAATCTCCTTGGCAAGTCATATCCTTTATCGGGTTCCAAATGCATGTTACTGGGATCAGTTACCGAAATCAGGACTTAGCCGGTTGTGAAGCAAAGTGAATGTTGGTTACCCCAAACAAAACAAAGTAATGTATCCCAAAATAATATTTACACTAGTATATTAGTTTCCATTAATGACAACCTTAAATTCCATTAAATCTTACTAGATGAGTGTTGATTGCCAATAATATCCCCCTTTGGCATTGATGGAAACACTCATGTGAAAAATGGTGTTGTCATTGAATATACCTTTGAATCTGTTTGACTACCTGACCTATTCAATAATCTTCTATATACATTTGATTCTCCCCTTGAGAACTATATAATTTTTTCACTTATTCCTCCCCTTTAACATCAATGACAAAGCGAGGTGCCCACAAAGAATTCTATACAGGTATAAATATAAGTCAGTTCTATATAAATTTCATAATGTTTGCATACATATTCTTCAAAAATGAAAAGTAGGTATCTGATGTAGAGCCCTCCTTGTATCTTGTCAAAAAATTCAGTATGTATGACACTGACCCCTCAAGCACCAATAGGATCCTACAAAGCAAGGCTCTACAATCTTAGTTCCAACTTCTCATTTCACTCCAAGACTCATACTACTCAAATTGGGTAATTTGCTCCATTATGCATCATGAAGCCTCCTAAGGTTCTTGACATTCACAACACCTATTTTGGATCATACAATACTCACATGGACTAGACCAAACACTAGTTTCAAGGATTTAACCCAATTCCCTATGACACCTTCACAATTAGGCCTATTTGCGTGTAGCCCTTGGAGATGGGTAATGGGACCTTAAGTCCAAACTTTTCCAAACGCCCTAGAAAAAAACTCATTGATTAAAATACCCTTTATGGTCTTACACAATCCCCCAAAAGGAGAAGTCAAGATCTGACAAGGAAAGGTCTGAACCCGGTGATGACCAACTGTCCTAAAGGGCTAATTAGGCCTCCATTTGTGAAGAAACTATATCAAGATGGACACACCTTACAACCAAAACCCCATGAGAATGTGGGGAAACATAAACCATTATATATTCTAGGGCTACACACCTAGAATCATCACCAATTGTCTTCTAGGGTAACTAATGCAGTCTAAGGGCTAGGTAGCCACATAGAGATGTCTACCTAGAACTTGATCAAACACACATCTCCCTTGCTCCTCCTGCAAACTGATTTTGGAATCATAGATTACATAGGGCACACTTTCATTCCACCCACTACCATGAAGTTTAGATAGGCAGGTTGCAAGTTATGGCCATGGAAAGGAAAAACCCTAGGTAAACCCTAGTTTTCTGGGTACCTATAGCAAAACTTGGATATATGGAGCAAAACAAATGATAAAGACATCAAATCAAGAAAAAACTAGTTTTAACTCACTTCACTAACAAAATCACAACATTGGGGATTGGTCCCAATCCATACAACTCTGTACCATGTGCCAAAACTTCACATTTGCGGGAAAAACTCAGAGTTTCTTATTGTTTGCAATCATAAAATCTTTCTCCGTACAGTCTCACCTTGGGAGTTATGTCCTCAAGGTTTTTATACCCCTCTACAACTTCTCTCAACCAAAAGAAAGAGGTTAGAGCTATGGGAGGAGTTAGACCAACAAGAATTCAAAATTTGCACAAAAGTTGCTCATGACAACTTTTGACAAAGTTGTCAAAAATGTCATTTCTTGCACCCAAATGACTTGGGTCAAGAATAACACCTTTAAACACCCTAGAAACACATAAAAAAACTAAAACCACTAGGACAAACACATCCTAAGCATACTTAGTCCCCTTTTGTCCAAAAGTCCTAATTGGCTTATGAAGATGCCAAAATAGGAGTTTGGCTCACAAGATGGGGTCCTTTATTACAAACACAAAATGCATGATTGAAACACAAGAAAAACATCGTAAGACATGTTTAAGGTATTATCCTTCCTCCTCTGATCCTGAATGATCATGTTGAAGGGGTGCCCCTACACCATACTCCCCGGAAGAAGAAATCTCAAGTCCACTTGAGATGAGAGTCTGCAGGTCTGCACCATGGTTTTTGATTTGTTGTTCTTTCATCCAAACTGCTTCAAAATCTGGTTTTCCCTTCCAAGCCACCAAATACTCCATATATACTTTGTTCCTTGTCCTCTTTTCAACCTTGGTGTCCAAAACTTTATGCAACTTTGGTGGTTCATGTTGGGGAATGTCATCATCTGCTACAACCTGAATGGTTTATTCTCCTACATCAACACTATATTTGTAAAGAGTTAATTCACATACATTAAAAATGGGTGACAAACCAAGATCAAGTGGGAGTTGGAGTTCATAAGCATTTTGTCCACATTTTTTCAAGATTTGATAGGGTCCAATCTTTCTCTGCATAAGCTTTGTATATTTGCCTTTTAGAAGTCTTTCCTTCTTCAAGTGAACCCACACCAAGTCTCCCACATCAAACTGGACATCCCTCTTCTTCTTATTAGCATGAGCCTTGTACCTTTCTACAGATTTTTGAAGGTGAGATTTAACTTGGTCATGTATCTCCTTTATGGTGGTGGCAAAGGTTTCTCCATTTGCACTAATGGCTTCTCCTTGAGGTAGTTCCCTTAACTCCAACACACCCCTTGGGTGGATTCCATACACAACCTAGAAAGGTGACTTACCAATGCTTCTATTTACTGTATCATTACAAGAGAATTCTTCCTGAGACAATATGCTATCCCTCTTCTCTCTGTATTGCCTAGTCAAACATCTTAGCATATTTCCCAATGATTTATTTACAACTTCAGTTTGGCCATCTGTTTGGGGATGGTAGGCTGAGGAGAAGGCTAGATTTGTGCCAAGCTTCTTCCAAAGAGTCCTCCAGAAGTATCCAATAAATTTCACATCCCTATTAGAGACTATGGTCAAAGGCAAACCATGTATTCGGACAATTTCTTTGAAACATAAATCTGCAACATAAGAAGCATCATAGGTGGTTTTACATGGCAAGAAATGTGCCATTCTACTAAACCTATCCACCACTACAAAAACACTATCATAACCTTTTCTTGTCCTAGGCAATCCTAAAACAAAATCCATACTTATACTTTCCCATGGTCTTGAAGGAATGGGTAAAGGCTGGTATAAGCTTACATTGGTGGACTTCCCCTTTTCTTTTTGGCATATCACACATGCCTCCACAAATCTCCTAACATCTATCTACAATTTGGGCCAAAAGTAGTGCCTCTTCACCAGGTCTAGTGTCTTGTCAGGGACAAAATGGCCTGCCATTGCTCCACAATGCTTCTCCCTGATTATGTTTAGTCTCATAGAACACTTGGGTATGAACAACTATGCACTCTTAAACAACAATCCATCTTGTATCATAAATTTAGAGAAATCAACATGAAACCGCTCATCAAAAGATGCACATACCTTGTAGATCTCTCCAAAGTCTTCATCATCCTCATGCATGGCCTTCAAGGAGCCTATTTCAACACTCTCCAACTGGATCTGATTTGTGATTAATACTCTTCTACTCAAAGCATTTGCCACCTTATTCTTGACCCCTTTCTTATGCTTAAGAGTGAAAGTGAAGGCTTGTAGGGTCTCTACCCACTTCATATCACATTCGTATCCATTTTAGAAAAAATTTATACCCGACCAAGTGAGTATCACTATATAAAAATGTTATTTTTTGTAAAAAACTAGTTTTCATGGGAGATAGAAAAATGGAAGCAAATTCATTCCAAAAAAATTCAAAAAAATACTTTTAGAATCTAAACACAAAATGACACAAATCACTAGTTCACATCATCTACGAATTGCTTACAGTTTAGCAGTAATAGGTGTCTAAATGTGAAGTTTTTTCTAAAAATCAATATTGCAGTGTCAAAGTTGGCAAAAAAGTGTAACCCACTACTGTGGGTTCACCCCATGTGATATTCTATTCCATTATCATCTACTAAGGCTAAGTATTGAGCAACAGATCTTTCTAGCTAGGAGGTTTATGGCTTCATCAATTGTTGATAGAGTTTGCTTTTCCTCCAGATGGCCCTGGCACTATTCTTTGGTGTGACAATCAAAGTGCCATTCACATTTCATGCAACCTATTGGAGCATCAAAAAAATAAGTACATTGAGATCCACATGCACTTCATTTGTCAGTTTATTAAGGATGGTCTTCTCATCTTCAATTACATACCTATAGAGGAGCTAGTTGCAGAAATCTTCACTAAAACCTTGGCATCCCCATGTTATGTTCAGTTGCAATCGATTCTTGGGGTGAAAGAAGTTATCATTGGGGGGTCTAACTAAGGCCTTCCTTCCTTTTTTAGTAGTTCATGTATTGCATCTCTCACTTTTGGAGAGGGGTTTTTTCCCATGATTTTTTTCTACTTTCCTCTACTTAGAAAGAATTCATTGGTTTGTACATGGGTACCTAATCAAGCCTTTTGTTATTGGGGCCCATTTTTTCATTCATTCTTTTATATATTTTCTACTCACCCTAAGTTTCTGTTAGAGAATATGTAGCTATTAGTTTATTTTTTATGACTAGTTATGATTTTTTGCTTAAGTTTACCTAGGGGTTCTTATTTTAGTTGTACACCTAGTTTAGCTTTTATGCATCTACTTTAGCTCAAGTTGAGCTTTATTTAGCTCCTAATGTTTGCAATTTAGTTCTCCTAAAATTAACTCTTTTCTTTCTTTATAAGAACCTCATTATAAAATTATAATTCATTATGTATTCTTTGCTTTTAATTAATATAGCATTCATTTGTGCAGCTCTCATTTGTGGAAAGTGTTCTTGTTTGTCATTTGATCTTGCAAGATTGTGTTGCTTAATTTTACATGGTATTAAAGATTTAAAAATTCAACATGGTATTACAGCTTTGAAAATTCAAAACTTGAGTCATCCCTATACCTAAGCCTTCAAGCGGAGAAGGAGGAATGTAGTTATTATACTGACCACTGGGAGGAGGAACAATAACATGGTATTGGCCATGGGATGGAGGAACAAGGCTATTGTATTGATCTTTAGGTGGTAGTGGAGGCGAAATATAATTACTATATTGGCCACTTGGAGAAGGAACATTGGGCTAGTATTGTTGGTAGTGATGATAATGTTAATTAGTATTACAATCATGGGTATAATTGCTATTGAAGGTGTTCCCTTGGTTTTAATAATTAGATGGGCCATGTTGTTGGCTAGTAGATGCATGACCATGATTTTGGCCATGAGGTCAACTATTGGTATGTGCATGGTTTTTCTTTTTACCACCTATACAAAAGGTATTGACATGAGGTTCACTTCCGTCATGTTACGTATGTATTTGGGCATCCTAGACTAGTATGGCTAGTTTATACAAGAGATATGAGGGTGACTCGGGCACAAGGATACCTTCAAATCCATGTAAACTACCACTAGCATTGTTTTGTTTAACTCCTTTAAGTTTAGACATGTCATAATTGGTAGGAAATTCAGCATAATCTTGGGTAGGCATTAATAAATAGCATCATGGTTCATGACTTAGCATAACATCAAGCATCTTATTGAATTTAGCATTAGACATGTGATCTTAAATTTATCTTAAAGTTAGAGAATCATCATTCAATTCATCAATGTAACCTCAGTTTATTAAGAATCATTGGTTGAAGAACTCATTGAAATCATAATAATAAGGATCCATGTTTTGAGATCTTTGAGCTTCCTTTACTTCCCTACTATTTTTTTGGGCTCTAGTTTGACCCAGGCAATAAAAATAGAAAGGTGACAAGAGAAATAACAAGTACTAGACTTAAATGATGACTAGGATAGAGAAAAATAAATCAAAAGTTGTCCCAAAGGTTTGACCCAGGCAATGAAAATAGAAAGGTGACAAGATAAATCACAAGGACTAGACTAAAATGATGACTAGGATAGAGAAAAAGAAATCAAAAGTTGTCCCAAATGATGTAAGGTTGAACTACAATAATGACAAGATTAGGACTATGATATATATAGCCACAAACCAATAACTCAAACAAGATGTGACTTCCTAGGAGATGATAAATTCCAATGTAAGATGACCTAACTCAAGGGACTAAGATGATCTCCTATTAGAAGATTATAGATCTAAGTAGAAAACCACCTATTTAGTTGATACAAGATTGGGAGGACAAAAGAAAACTTTTGGTTTCTAAGGGATTGATTTTGGATGACTATGAAGGAGATGGTCGAAAATGGATACACAACTATGGTGAAATTGGCAGTTGAGTGACTAGAGATCCCATGGAATTACGCAAGAAACCTTGAATCTCTCTACAGAAAATACACAAGATCATATGAAAAATACGCAAGAACAAGCCCACAAATATGTAGGATAAGTTCTCATATACACATTTTTAGCTCGTAGATAAATTTCTTTAGCTCTGAAATATGCACTAAGACTAATAGATATATGCGTCTAGTGAAATTTTGCCTAAGTCTTAGGTGTCAAAACCATGACCCAGTGTAAATGTCTAATGATTAACGTGGCATAAAGATGCTACAAAATAAACACAATGGGTATTTGATCATTTTGAAATAAATAACGGTATGGCCTAGGCTCCTCAAAGCCCCAATTTTCAGTAGTCTAGCAGAAAAAAAAGACACTCCAAACACTCTTTACACCTTTAGCCAAGGTTGATTGCAGAAAAACTCAAGCCCACACTTGGTATTTCTTCAACTCAAATACACAACACTTTAAAGATTATTTTTCATTCCTATCTTTGCAGGAGAAGGATAGGTAGGGGGACCCAAGCTTGGAGGCATAACCCAATCACCCTCTTTCTAGGAGCCACAATTATCTTATACAACCTAGAAAAAATTGTCTCAACTCAAGGAAATATAGATGGTGAATGAATTCAAGGTGTGATGCAACACCCTTGCATTGAGAATACCACAAACATGCAATAAAAAGGTTGGGCTAGTACAACAACTTTTCTAGTAATTGTTTGGGGACCCTCACATATAAATTGCAATGCTAAGACACTCAAAGATCTAATCAACACAACATGGACCAGATGTCCACATCCCAAATGACACCACTGGAAACTATTATGAGTACTTGCACTTCAACTTTCATTTTTTCCCCATTTATATAGCGGTTCAAAGGAAAATAATGATTTTAGGTTGTTCCCCTTGGAGTGATCACTTCTCTAAAGACATGCCCTCTACAAAAGAAAAGGAAGATGTTGTGATTTATCTTACACCCAAGATCCATGAAGGGGAGGGGGGAGCATACTTTCACAACACCTTGGGTTCTAACCTAAATAGAATGGTGCAAACACGTAAGAAATGACAAACAAAAATTATTTTTAAAGAACTAGATCCAAATGTGAGCTAGTCTAAAAAGCACAAACACAACTAGCTACCCCTACAAAACCATGAGTTAGTAGTTGCAAAAATAACCCCTTTTTTCATGCTAGGTCCTTCAAGAAAGGATTAGCAATTTAGGGGGTCTTCTACAACTGAAAGAAACCTACACCACTTTGTTAGTACCAAGGGTTAGCTGAAATCTAGAAATGTAAAGAAAAAAAACTAAGCTCATCACAAAATTACAATTTTATTGTTTTCTTTTTTACCTAGTCAAAAAGATCTAAATTTTTTGCAACTAATTTAACTCCAAAAATTAAAATGCAAAGAAGATACCCTTGCTAAAATTTTGAAATCTTTATAAAAATGTAAAAAATTTAGAAAAAATCTTTCATTTGAGCCGTAGAGAGCAAGTTTACATGGAAAAAAACTAATTTTGAAATATTTAATTTTTCACTAATTATTATTCAACAAAATAAAAAATACAAAGAACAAATCCCCCTTAGAGTTATTAAAGATTTTGATAAATATAAGTTTTAGAAAATTCACTGATTTGCACCTAGAATTTCATTTTCATGAAAAATTATACAAAACTTATAATTCACTGGTCCAAAAATTTCATTTATGGAATGGAAGCTCCTTGTACCATCCCCAACATGCAGTAAAATTGTTGTACAAATGTTCATAGTCACTTGATAGATATGATCAAATATTTCCAAAACCCTAATTTTCAAATATCAATTTTTTTCTCATTATTTTTCATCAAAATTAAAAATACAAAGAAGAAACCCCCTTTAAAATTCTGAGATCTTTCTAAATTTATAGGATTTCTAAAAAAAATCATTGATTTTCACCCAAAATTTAATTTTCATAAAAAACTATTAAAAATATTATAAATTGATCAAAAATGATATGAAAAATCTTATTTTTTGATTGGGAACTCCTTATACCATCCTCAACTTGTAGTAAATTTTTTGTGCAAAAATTCACACCCATTTGAGAGATGTAATCAAATATTTCCAACTCCTAAGCTTTTATCTCCAACCCTAGGTACAAAATGTTAGACTCTAAATTTTTATACAAAACAGCAATATAAGATTAGGAAAACATGCAAAAATATAGATCTATTAGATATCCAAGTCCCACTAGGAGTGCCACCTTATTTGTAAACCCCAATAAAGCCAATCACTAAACCCTTGATCTACAAACTAATTCAACAACAATTTAATAGATAATCTATTAAACATGAAAATACTAATTAAAAAAAACAATATACCTTCACATGTCCACAAAACAAGAGCTCAAAGAGGAATGGCCGTGGTTGTGATGATGTATGCTTGTGATGAAGTATGCTAGAATGATTTTGATAGAATGTAGGTATTATTGCCGATTCTAGATGACAAAATGGAAGGAGGAAAAACCTTTTATTGAAATATTCAAGACTTAAGAGGTTAAAAGATGAATGGCCAGGATCACATAGATGAAAGAGACTCAATAGGATTGAAGGGTAGGTATTTTGCAAACATGAGTTTGTATTGTCATTGATGTCAAAAAATTTGTAATGAGAACTTGTTGGTGTTGTCATTGATGTCACACTTGTGTGTAATGATGACAAAGGTGAAGAAGAAGTTGCAGATATTCAATTGTATTTTCATTGAAGTTATGGTGATTGTCATCAATATGATTATTTCTTGGTATGCATGGTCCAAAAATGAATGTTTAGATATTATTATGATGTCTTGTGGTGTTTTGAGAAGGTGATAGTAGAGGAAGTTGAAATATGTAGGAAAGAGTATTTAACGTTTTTATGGAAGAATGTTGGACGCATTGCTCCACTTTTATAGTTGATGGCTTGCAGTTCTAGATTTAATGTTTATGGTTTGTGGATGATGAACTATTATGTTTTCAAGTCCTTAGTTGTTCAAGTCCTAATTTTATTATTGTGATCTACTCACAATGAAGTTGTTTGTCAAGACTAGTTCGGAGAATACTCTATAGTGTCCATTCAAGTGTTGCAGCTCAGAGGGCATGTTCATATTGCTCGTGCAATGTTCCAATTAAGAACTCAAGTCTTGGTTTGCTCCACAAGTGAAGTTATATTGTTCTATTGTTTGGTGTTATCTATTGTGTTGGTCTTTGGCCAACTTGGTTGCTTTATCATATTTGGAATACTCTTTCAGTTCAATTTAAGGTGTTTTTATGGGTCTTACCATAGTATGTGAAGATTTGCATTATGTAATTTGCAATGGATAATATTTTTTTGGTTGACTGATTAATATTCTTTATCATTTATCTAAACATTAAGTTTGATGCCAATTTTGGAGTATGTGTTGGTGTGTGTAATTAATTGGAATTTACTTAGGAAGACATGGTATGGTGTATTTGGGTCCCCTTTATCTATCTCCTAGAGTGGACCGCATTTAGTGTCGTTGCTCATGGTGGCCAATTTTGTGTAATTTATGTTAATATTATTTATGGCCGACCTAATTGAGTTTATTGGCGAATAAGTTGATATAAATAGATGTATGGATGTTTGAATTATGGTGTGGATTAATTGAGCATGGTGTAGAAGTACATGCGTAGAAGCAGAAGTGTGATTATTAGTTTGTGGTGTGTTTATGATTACAAGATCCTACTCAGTTCAATTCATCTTTTCTCTATTCCTATAGAATGATAGTGAGTCCTTTTGGTATCTTATGCAAATCTATATCTTTCTCTAGGATCATGCATCTCAGTACTACAAGTCCTTTGTATCTCTCCCTAAGGTTGTGTGCCTTAGCCTGTGTTACCGTGTCATTCTTCCCCCATAATATGAATAAATTCCCTTTTAAAAATTTCATTCGGTGTCCTTGTCTTCCTTGTAATATTTCAGTTCAAGACTTTAGTCCATTTGAAAATCGTCTTTCAATAAAAAATGCTAAGTTTGGGTAATTGGTTGAACTCCATGAACACATTGAACTATCTTTAACCGGGTTCATCAGGTTCATTTAGGTTCCATGGGTTCTTAGTTTTCTAGGGGGTTTTTCATACTAACATTTTTGTAAAGTGTTTTACAGTGGTTCCCTATTTCTTTTTGTTCGATGACATGTTATGACATCTTTCTTCAGGCATTGAACTCATTGAACCAAGTTCAAAAGGTTCAAACGTGTTCAACGTGTTCAGCACAGTTCAAATGGTCAGCAACACTTGATAAAATTGATGATCTCAGAAAAGATTTCCCCTGAGCACAGTGTACAACTTGAACTCTTTGAACCTCAATGAAGTTTGTTAAAAGTGCACAGTGTACAACTTGAACTCTTTGAACCTCAATGAAGTTTGTTCAAAGTGTTAATATGTGCTCAGATTTGGTGGGTCCCATGTTTTAAAAGATTTGATGTTGCATTTATTTCCAAGCATGAGGAAGGTGAACCATATCTTAAATGATGTCAATTGTTGGATTTCTAAGGCAAGTAATAATTTTGGGAACTGGCGGTTACTCCAAAAATGCCGCCATGCATTCAATGCATGCGTGCGATGTCCAATCCACAAACTTAACACATTAAAACTAACAGTTGGAATTATTACACTTAATGATTCTGTATCATTTCTCTCCTTATAAAGTATGAAGGATTAATTCTCTGAAAATTTATTCCTCGCCGCTGCAATGTTATTTTTCCTGGATTGAAGTTTTAATCACTGGTAGTCATCTGGTTGCTCAACTGTGAAGGTGAGTCTATCTCTTTTTCTCCTCAGTAATTTTTGCCTGTATTTCTTCTCTCATAGTAGGGTTTGTTGCAACAAATTAAGGCCTAGCATTTTGAATTATGAAGTCCACACTGCACTTGTTCGGGAATGTTTATAGCCTTGCATGTATAGAGCCTATAGTTAGCAATACTGACCTCAAAGGTGAAAATCTTGAAGCTTTAAAAGAAAGGGTATTCAAGGGAATTGATGGTTCCTTTGGAGTGGAGATTTTGAGTAGTGGACTCATAGAGGTGGCAGCCTTTCCCCTAGTTATCCCTTGCCCAGAATTGGTTAGGGAATGTATCACTAGGTATGACCCAGTCTCTGAAACCATTAGGAGAGACAATGGTGAAACCCTTCTTACCATAAACCGTGAGGTAATCTCCTCTGTCTTCAAAGATACCTGACTATCAGTTCTCCAACTTCTCCCCTACTCAGTCAATCACCGAGTTCAACTCAAACAGAGCCGGACACCGAAACAATGTACCAAAATACTGGTTGAAGGTTCCTCAAAGGGGTGGTTCCAGGTTGCCGAAGAATCCCAATAAGAATCACATGTTGCCTCACATTCATGATTTCATGCTTTTGTTGGACCAGTTAGAGGCTCTACTGAAGCCTACAGTTTTGATGACTGGATTTATTGCTACGTGCAACTAGTGCTTGAGGGCAAGCAATACCTTGATTGGGCGGACCTGATTGCTGATTCAATGAGGGAGCAACTGAGTATGGCTAAACAGTTTAAGCAGAATTTCTTCATGTCTTCTTATCTTATCTACTATTTGGCATGTGTAAAGGAGTTAGTTGGAATACCAAAATAGCTTACTAAAGAGGATGTTCTCGTGTATAATTTTTATCCCATGCTGCAAAAGGATAATGCTTTGTAGGATTTTAGAAGGGTACACAATGCCTTTCTGGGTGATCTTTGCTATGAATTGAAAAATATTAAAACCAAAAGAATCTCCAAGGATGCACAGACATTGATAAAGAGGTTTGGCAGTTTCTTTATCCAGTTTCCTCATTTCTGCTATATAAGGATAGGTGGCTTTGAAGAGGAACCCTTCAAGCTTCCTCATTTTTGTTCAGATTGCTTTGTTTTAGTGCAGATATGTAGGCAGCTGACTTCAGTGATCAAAAAGGCGCAACCTAGGGATAAATGGGAGGATCATTTTCCCATCCAATTAGGTGTATTGTCTTGCAGTTCAATGTCAGATGCCTTGAGTATTGGAGCAGATCTCAAGAATTTCAATTTTCCCCTGTATCCTGAAAGGAAAGGTTTTGACAATAAGGGTTTTTCCCGAAGTCTAGGTCTAATGTCATATCTACCCATGCCACAATTAGAGGACTTCTGGGAAGACTGTAGTGATGAACTCGATGTGTTCAAGAGAGGAAACATGAGGATCATGTTAGAACAAGTTATTTCACTACAGGTAAAGCTGGACATTAAAGGGCTCGAAGAGGATTATTTAGAACTGTTTGAACCTGGATACTTAGCCTGAGTAGAAACCGAGGTGCCTTCAATCAACTAGGATGAAGAAGAAGAAGAAGATGATATACAACTAAGAACCAAGGGAGTTTTGGAGAGAACCGTGGTGTGGGTTGCTAGGAAGAAAGCAGTGAAATTAGGCTCCAAGTCTAATTATGCAGAAAGTAGTAAAGTTGCCCTGCGTTCACCTAAGTGTTTTTCTAACGATGCTTCTATGCCTGTTCATACAAGTAAGGATAAAAGGCCGCCTCAGGCTAGTCACAAGTCCAATCCAGCTTTGAATTTCTCCACTCCTTGACATACCCGGTCTCGAAGTGCTGCTTAGAGAAAGATGGATCAAGCTAAAGACATAGAGATGAAGGATAAGATCCTTGATACTCAGATATTTGAGGTTGAAGACCTCAACAGTGACATTATGCATGCCATGGATTCCCATGTAGTTATTGTAGCTCTAACACCACCCCAAAAAGTGGCCGAAGGTACGCCCAGTTCCAGTGCAACCCCCAAGTAGTTAACCACTTTGATGAACAAAAAGCAGAATTGTTTGCCCGTGACTATGCCAATTCAGGAGAAGGTCATTAAATACACAGAGAAGGCCCCCAAGCCAAAAAAGTTCAAAATAGCTGCTCATCTGGATAATGATGAAGGAACTAGAAAGTGGGTCACAGAAATTGCCTCGTACAAGCCCAAAGATGAAAACAAGGAAGCTAGTGCAGAAGATTTTGAGGTCACTAAGGTGGAACTGGGAAATATGAGTAGAGACTCAGACAATCATTTTTTCCAGGTATCGGCAAAGAAAATGCTCACCAGATCAGAGAAAGATGGGTGAGAAAAGAGGGAGCTAAAGCGACAAATAAATAGCCTTTCTCAGTTCATCGACGGCATTGGTTGTTTTGGGGTGCTCCCTATATCTCATGCTACAGAGAACTTTGATCCGACCTCACTAGAAAATAAGAAGTTAATGAGCTAGGTTCAATGGGCCAAAAGTATTGCAGAGGCCGTGGAGAAATGGATCGAAGGAATAGTCAAAGATGGAGAGAAGTATAACACTGACTCCCGGAAGTTATGTGATGAAATGCAGAGCCTCATCGCAGAAATCCAAAATCAGATTTCATCATGGGAAAAAAAGGAACACAAATGGGAGAATGTCTTGTCAATGTTCACAAAAATAGAGGAGTATGGAGTTACCTGATTCCTGACAGAGCATTCAATTAAATTGATATTAGACAAATGCCAACTCTTTATGCTAAATAAAACCATAATGTGGTGGGTGCTCATCTTCAAATTCGTGATCTCTGAGGCCAAGACCTCTGTGTATGAACTTCAAGACCTCCAGTGCAGTTTAGTCAAGGATAACAAAGTGGTTAATCCTGACCACGATTGGCAATTGGGGATCTACGGGCTGAACACGCAAGATGCAATTAAAGTTTTTAGGATATACATGGAGAAAATCAAAGTTAAGGGCAATTTCACTCCGGAGGATATAACGTGGGTTGCTCAGATTGAGTCCATGGCATTTATCGGTAATGATCAGTTACTGAAACATGCCGAAAAGATGGTAAGGCACAGGTGGAACAAGTGGCCAAGGCAAAGCTCAATGCAATGAAGGTTTTGAACCAATCTATAATCCAAGAACTCACAACTGCCCATGACGCCCAGGAAAGTGAAGAAGATGATGATGCAGCATAATGCGTTGATCTAGGCCCTATTTTCTTTATGTGTTTTCATGTTTATGTAAAGACTTCGGGACATCTGTCCCAATTATATCTTGTTAGTTTCATAACTAATTCGGGGAGGTCGAGTTTTCAGGGAGACCTCCCCTATTCTAAAACTATAAATGAAAGGATGATAGATGGAATAGGGGTTAGATTTTGTTCAGAATTTTAGTTAGTTTTTAGTTTTATTTTCCTTTGTTTATAAAGGTCTTGTTTTGTGGAAGGAAGGATCAAACTTCAAAATCTCAAATAGAAAGGATTTATAGATGTATTTGTCGTGCCTTTGTTGCATAAAATATATATATAAAGATCATACTATTTTTGGGAGAAGGAAAATCCGTGGGTTTTGAATCTGTGTAGTCGAATATCTTTGAATATGCTGATCTAATCAAACAATAGCAATCCCCTTTCTAGTGCAGAAAATTATTACTCTTCTGAGACTCCTTCCTATGAGTTTTTTTTTTGTGTTTTCAAAAGAAGATTAGTGCTTAAAGATATATATGTTTTCTCTTATCTGTTCTTTTCTTATCTGAACTTTTTGAATGGTGTTCAGAACTTTGTTTCAGTTATTTCCATCTCTTGTGTTAAAACGGTTGGAAAGTTAAATTTTCTCTAAGATATGCTTGAAATATTGGCCTCTCATCCAAGAATGAAGTAGGCAGCCTTCCATGATTTCAGGTTAAAAGCATACCAATCCAAAATTTATTAGATTATTCCTCGAATAACTAAGATAGGGAGTTGTACCTATGGAAAATTCAGAGGGAAGTGGTTTATATAACACTTGCCCAACTGTTTAGTTGAACGCTTGTCTTTGAAAGAAGGTGACAGAGTTTGAAATTAATCATTTTTAAGAAAGACAAAATCCGTTCACTAACAGCCTGCAAGTCCAAATCAAGAGTAGTGAACTTCCTTGGCCTTGAGCCTAGAATATTATATTCAAATATTTATATTGTGAGTATGATTCTCACTGTGATTTTTTCCACATTGAGTTTTCCACGTAAAAGTTTGTTCATGTGTTTTGTGTTTGTTATTTCATGTTTCATTGGTGTTTGGTTGGTTAATGATGATTGACAAGTTTTTATTATTGAATATGAAGTTTAAATGTTTTGGACAAGACTAATTCAACCCCCCTCTCAGTCTTGTGGCATGTTCAACAATCGGTATAAGAGAAAGGTTCCTATATCATAAGCTTAACAACTTGAGGAAGGTTCCAGGTGGTGCACAAGAATAGTTATAAAGAACAAAAGTTTGATTTCAAAAATTATTCCTCTTGGAAGATGCAAATACAATATCATTTGAATTCTATGTTGCTTGGAATATATGATATAATTAAGATTGACTATACTACTTTGAATGGTGACCCTTATACTTTGAATGAGGTCAAGGATCATGAAAGTCACGCTAAGGCAAGCAACATAATTGTCAATAGTTTGACTAACTCAAAGTTCTTGAAGGTAATAGGTTGAAAACATCCAAAGAAAATTTGGGATAAGTTGAGCAGCATTCATCAAGGAGATCAGAAGACCAAGAAAGTTAAGATGTGAAATCTAAAGTATAAATTTGAGATACTAAGGATGTCTAAAGATGAGAACATTGAAGGTTACCTACACCAAGTGAATGAGATAGTAAGTGCAACTAGAGGTGTTGACAGAACATTGGCAGAAAATGAAGTTGTAAGTAATGAGGATATTGCCTATATTATATAAACCAAAGTTGTATGCTATTGAATGAATCCATAACATGGATACATATTCCTTGGATCAGCTTTATGGATAGTTCCCTACCTTTTATATATTAGAGTTTGAGGAGCTTCACAATGTCTAGAAACAGGCTAAATTCAAAACTACCCAAAAGATTGAAGATGTACCTAAAATGAGCTACGATTTGAATGATATTGAAGAAAATTTTGTGAGGAGACTAAAGAAAGGATATGACAAATACAAAGGTAAGTTTCCCTTCAAATTTTTTAATAGTTGAATAATTAGGCATTATACTTCTATATGCACTTTCAAGGAAGATAACTATAAAAGTTGAGATGATTATAACAAGAGAAAGGATAATTATAGAAGAGCTAATAAAAACAAAAAAAATAAATGATAGAGATAAGCCTAAAAATAGTTTTTGTTCAATGGAGACCTATTCCTCTAAAAAACAAGATTGTACGATGACTCAAATAGTGAATGATTGTTTTTGGCCATAGAAGAAAAGGATAATGAAAGGTCTAGTTCTTTACATTATGAGAAGGAAAATGAAAAATCAATGATGGCGAAGTCTGAATTGCATGCAAAAGTGGAACCTAAATCCTGGATAATTGATTCTAGATGCTCAAATCATATGACAAGTGAAAATAGGAAGCTCGTAGACTTTTAAAGGTATGGGGGTGGATCACTAAAGTTTGTTGGTGAGGAGGCTACACCTATTTATGGTAAAGAAACCATATCCATTGATGATAAGCATAAAATAGATGATTTTTATTATGTTAAAGGTTTAAGACATAATATTTTGAGTGTGACTTAGATGTATACTAAAGGCTACAAGCTCATAATTCATGGGTCCAGATGTGAGATCTGAAAAGGATGTTCTTGAAGGTTAGTTACAGAAAGTATAAGAATAAATGGCAATGTTTATTATGTAGAGGAAAACAAAGGAAGTAGTTTTATGTTGGTCCATATCAATGAATGTTAGTTGTGGCACAAAAGGATGGGACACACTAACTTTGACAACATTATGAAGATCAGTTCTACTAATGCAATAAGAGATTTCCTAAAGATTATTAAACCTACGAATACAATGTGCAAAGAATGTCAAATGGAAAAACAAACAATGAATAGATTCAAGAACAAGTAGTATTCTACTACAAGAACTTTGGAGTTGATTCATACCATCCTATGTGGACCTATAAGAACAAGAGGACTAAATGGTGAAAAGTATTTTATGTTACTCATTGATGATTACTCTAAAATGAAATGGGCTACTTTCTTAAAAGAAAAATTAGAAGCACTGGATACATTTAAGGTGTACAAATGTATGGTTGAGAATCAAATAGAAGTCATGATCAAATGAAGCCAAGATAAAAAAATTTAAGGTATGATAGAGGTGGATAATTCATATCAAATGAATTGGATAGATTTTGTGAAGAGCATGGTATTAGAAGGCAATTGTCTACACCTAGGACTCCATAGAAAAATAGAGTTGTTAAAAGAAAGAATAGGATTGTTGTTTAAATATATAGAACTATGTTGAAAGGTGCCAACATGCCTAATATTTATTAGAAATAATTTGTACATACTACAATATATATTTTTAATAGGGTAAAAGTGAGATTAAATTACACAAAGATACCCTGTGAGCTATGGCATGGAAGATCACCTACAATCAAATATTTCAAAATATTTGGAAGCAAGAGCTGCATATGAAGATATGAAGAGGATTTTGGAAAGTTTAATACAAGATATAATGAACAAATATTTTTGGGATACTTTACAAGAAGAAAGGCATACTAGTTCTATAACAAGAGGCTAAAGAAAACTGTGGAAAGTACAAATGTCAAAATAAATGAAGAATGGAATCGGATTGCATTTGAACCTAACATTGAGATAGAAGACACCCCATTAATACAAAAGTGCAGGAAATTCTGGAATCTAAAGAAGAGTCAAATACTGAATAAAAGAACCTAATAAAGAACCTAAAACACCTACAAAGTATGTGCAAATGAATCATTCAGAAGATTAGACCATAGGAGATAAAGATAAAGGAGTTCAAACTTGAAGAAGACTTGTTAAGGCTAGTGGGCAAGACAAAATCTATTTCTTATATAAGGTGGAGACAAATAATTTTGCAATGACTAGGAAAAATGATGGATGGATGAAGGCCAGGGAGGAAGCGTTAAATGAGATAGAAAATAATTAGATATCGAAACTAGTACCAAGACCAGTGGACAAGAATGTTATAAGAACAAAGTGGGTATTCTAAAACAAGTTGAATGAAGATGGAGAAGTCACAAGAAACAAGGACAGAGTGGTATGTAAAGGCTATTCACAAGTTGAAGGTATACAGTTTTAGGAGACTTTTTTTTGGTAGCTAGGATGGAAGCTATAAGGATATTTCTTTTGTTTTCTACTTACAAGAACTTTAAGGTATATTAGATGGCTGTGAAGTCGGTATTCTTAAATGAAGAACTTGAAGAGGAGGTTTACATTGAACAATGAGTTGGATTTTAATTGTTAAAAGATTTAGACATGGCCTACAAACTCAAGTTGGCACTTTATGGACTCAAGCAAGCTCTTAGAGATTGGTATGCAAGGTTGGACAGATATTTTTTGTAGTAGAACTTCAAGAAAGGTGTCACAAATACTAATCTTTATTTCAAAGTTGAAAGTGAGAAACTATTGATAATGATTGTATATGTTGATGACATCATTTTTGGTGGAGATGAAGATTTTTTCAAGAAGTTTACAAAAGAAATTCAAAAAATACTTGAGATGTAAATGATTGGTGAGTTGTCATTTTTACATCATCTTCAAGTAACTTAGTCAGAAGATGGTATTTTTATTTCATAGGCCAAGTACATCAAGGAGATGTTGAAGAAGTTTAGTATGGAGAACTATAAGCTATTTAGAACCCCTATGGTCATTGGTTGTCATTGAAACAAGGATGTTGAAGAAGGTTGGTATGGAGAATTGTAAGCCATTTGGAACACCTATGGTTATTGGTTGTCATTTAAACAAGGACAGTGAATCTCTAGAAGTGAATCAAAAACTTTAAAGATCTATGATTGGTGGATTGTTATATTTGACTACCTCAAGATGAGAAATTATGCATGATGTTTGTTTGGTTTCTAGATATCAAGCTAATCCAAAGAAATTTCATGGATCAACAATGAAAAGTATATTCAAATATTTGAAAGGGACTCCAAATTTCAAATTGTGGTATAAGAAGAATGATATTTTCTCTTTGAAGGCTTGCACAGATGTTGATTGGGTTTGATGTATTAAGGATAGAAGTACAAGTGGTGGTGGATTTTTCTTCAGAGATAAATTAGTCTCTTGGTTAAGCAAGAAATGAAATCCATGTCATTGTATATAGTAAAAGAAGAATATGTTGTAGTGGCATCTTGTTGCACTCAAGTTATGTGGATGAAGAAAACTCTTAAAGATATCAAGTTGATATATGATGAGACAATTCCTATTATGTGTGATAATAAAAGTGTAATTAACATTTCAAAGAATTCAATAGTTCATTCAAGGACTAAACACATTTCTATCTATTATCATTTTTTAAGAGAGAAGGTTATAGAGAAGGAATTAGATTAGAATATGTGCCTAAAAAGGATCATATTGTAGATATTTTAACCAAGGAAATATCAAAGGGTGATTTTGAGTATCTCCAATAGAAATTAGGGGTTATTTCCCCTCCTACTTCAAACTAGATGCATAGAAATGGTGCATCTTTCCAAGGGGGGATAAAGAGTCTATCTCTTGTCTCCTAAATTTATGTGTTGGTTGATCTTAGGACGAGTAGTGAAGGTTGTGTTTTCTTAGTTGTAGGAAAATATGTGTAGAATAGAGATACCCTTGACAAGGGGAGTGTTGTATATTTTAGAGATATATCCAAAAATGGGACAACCATTTGGAGAAGTTGTTGTTTGAAGTGTTGTCTCCTTTATACTTGATGTCAAAGAGGGAGAGTGACAGTTAAAGAGTAGATTTGTTGATTGGTGGTGCAAGTGTTACCACCAATGACAAAGGGGGAGATTATTGGAATCATGATTTTGTGTTATCATAGATGTCAAAAAAAAATCATGAGTTTGTTGGTTTAAATTAACACTTGTGTGTATTGATGACAAATATGAAGAAGAAGTTGAATTTATTGAGTTGTTTTTTCAGTGCAATTGTTGTCATTAATGCCAATCTGATTATTGTTTGGTATGCTTGGTCCAAAAATTAATTTTCATATATTGTTATGATTTCTAGTCATGATATTGTGTGATTGTGTAGTGTTTCATGATATTGTGTGATTATGTAGTGTTTTTTAAAGGTGGCAATAATGGAAGTTGAAATATAGAAAAAATATTATCCAAAGTCTTTATGGGAGAATGCTCCACATTCCACTAATTTTGTAGTTGATGGTTTGTGGTTCTAGATTTTCTATGATCTATGTATATTGCATTATTATATTTTCAAGTCCTCGGTTGTTCAAATGTTCAAGTTGGTTGTTGTAGTCTACTGACAATGAGGTTGTATGTCAGGAATGGTCCAAAGAATTCTCTATATTGCTCTGCAATGTTCATTCAAGTGTTGTGGCTTGGAGAACATGTTCATATTGGTCAGCTACTGTTCCAATTTAGAATTCAAGTGTTGGTTTGGTTTGCAAGTGAATTTATGTTGTGTTGTTGTTTGTCATTATCTATTGTATTGGTCTCTAGCTAACTAAACTGGTTTATCATATTTTGATCATACTCATTTGATCTGAATATGCATTGGAGGATGAGTTAAGGTATTGCTATGGGTTTTACCATGGCATGTGAATATTCACATTGAGTAATTTGCATTGGAAATATTTTTTAGGCCAATTGATTAATGTGATTTATCATTTACCTACATATTACTTTTGATGTCAACTTTGGAGATTTGTTGGTGTGTGTGTCTCATTGGAATCAACTTAAGAAGACATGTTGTGATGTATTTGGGTTCCCTTTATCTCATAGAGTGGACCACATTTAGTGCAATTGCTCATATGGCTAAATTTGTGTAATTTATGTTTATTTTGTTTGTGGTCAGCCTAGTTGAGTGCTTCAATGAATAAGTTGATATACATATATGTGTGGATGAGTGAATTATTGTGTAGGTTGATTGAAGATGATGTAGAAGTATGTGTGTGGAAGAAAAAGTGTGAATATCAATTTATGATGTGTTTATGATCAAGAGATCCAACTCAATTCAAATAATGTTTTATTTGTGCCTATTGAAAGATAGTGAGTCCTTTTTGGCATCTTATGCAGAACTATATATTGCCCAAGGATCATGTGTCTTGGTACTCAACTTCATTTATATCTTTCCCTAGAGCAATGAGCTTCATCCTACAAGTCCTTTGTATCTTACCCTAAGGTTGTGAGCCTTAGCCTACAACTCCAAATTATGAGCATTGAGCTTCCATGGACTTGAGCCTAAAACATTATATTATGTTATTTATATTGTAAGTGTGATTTGCATTGTGGTTTTTCCCACATTTTGTTTCTACATAAAACTCTAGTGTTCATGTGTTTTGTGTTTATTGTTTTATCTTTTATTGGTATTTAGTCAGTTATTGATATTTGACAAGTGTTTGTGATTGAATAATAAGTTTAATAGATTTGGACAAGATTGATGCATCCCCCTTCTCAGTCTTGGGGTGTTTTCAACAAAGTAGAGATCAAGGGAGGAGATAAATGTTGTAAATATAATTTTGTGTTGTTATTGATGGCAACCTAGGTCTAGAAGTATGTATTTAGTGGTGACATATCTATAGTCTACTCATTTGTTCACATTGATGTATAGAAATTGATAGTGATGACTATAGATGGTATACTTGGCTGGCTTATGGCTATTCTAGAACATTGAAGATGTATTCAGATGTTCATAGTAGATTTTAGCTAAATGTGCATGTTTTGATGAATAGTCTATCAGATAGGGTTCAATATTTTATTCTGTATTGTGATTCATCTTTTCTTTCAATTATATTATGATTTTGGTGGATGCAAAATAATTTTATATCTAATTTTTCATGTTCCTACTTGTTACATAATTGATTTGGTATTGATCTGATTGTCGGCATGCAATAACAGTGTACCGTTCTGTAGGAATTCTTTACATTCCTTTTCCTTTTAATATTTTTGGTGTCATGACTATCTCGTATAGTATTTTTAGTTTTAAGAGATGTTATTTTGTGCATCTATAGGTATTGTGGAGGTCAACATAATATTTTGAGCATGTTTCACTATGTTGCATTATCGATTCTATCTTCTAGAGCTAACTTGAGTGTTTTTGGTTCGTCCAAGAGCATGTGGAGTTGAAGGAAATTATTTGGGAGTGACTGGAAGGTGTTTCAACATGGAGTGATTCTTCATATATATTTTTTTCTTTCCACATTTATTTGGAGAAAGTATTTGGGGTTGACTATTTATACTCTACACATTACATCTAATTAGGCCAACCTAATTAATGTATCTTCCTTGTGTGGATGATATATAAAGGATGAGATATTTTGGAGGATTGTGTGTGAATTGAGAAGATTAATATGGTCTATCAAGTAAGTAAAAAGGAACTCAATTGGAAATAAGAATTAATGAAGTCAGTTTTAGATGATTAGAATAGTGAACTATAATTAGCATTTTAGAGAATGTGCTTCTACTCAATTCAACAATAAGTATTCTTTGTAATCAGGTCTTTTATATCTTTTCCTAAAAAAATTATCTTCATTGTTTTGCATGTCCATTGTAACTTTCCCTAAGGTTGTGAGCCTTAGCCTGCAAGTCTAAATCAAGAGAAGTGAGATTCCTTTACCTAAAGCCTAAAACCTTGTAATTAGTTTTCATATAGTGAGATAGTTCTCCCCATGGTTTTTACCACATTGGATTTTCCACATAAAATATTGGTGTCCTTATGTGATTCATCTTTTAATTTTAGTTTTTTACTTATGCACATGTTATAATTGGAATGAATGATAAATGAATAGTTGATTTATAATTTATGTTGATTCACCCCCCATCCCTCTCTCGACATCTAGAAGTATTCAAAAATTGGTATCAAAGAAAGGTTCATGAAGGCATAGTCTAACAACTTAGGTAGATCTAGGGTTCAAACACAATGTTTGAATATGAGAAATACTTGGATTTTATGGAATCACATGAATGATCTATATTGATTCAATAGTGGGTCTTGAAGGAGAATTAATACTAGCTCTATCTAATCTAGAAGATTATCAAAAAAATACCAAGAAAGAAGAAGAACATGTTAACCATTTGAAAATAAAAATTCAAGAAGGAAAGAAAACCATTGATCATCTTCAAAGAAAAATCATAACAAATGCAGAGAATGCATTAAGATTGAAGAAGAAGTTCTCATGTTAAGGAAAGAATTGAAAGAGGCAAAAGAAAAAATTGGTAAGAACTTGAAGCTCAAAGGAAAAAGTGATATGCTCAATGAGATGTTGAGCATTCAAAAACCATCTTAGGACAAAGGTTCTCTTGGTTTGACAAAGGAGTGTTCTAAAACTACCATCAAAGATGAAAAGTGAAAAGAAAAGGTCAAGGATAAATCCAAGAAGACTAATAAATATTGAAAAGGCTTCACTTAGGTCAAAAATAAGAAAAACTTCAAGAAGCTTCCTCCTTCTCAACCCAAGAATTCTCCATGTTTCAATGGTAAACATTTTACATAAAATAAGTTTGGTCATTCAGCTATTGAATATAGAAGACAAATTAGATTTTAATCATCTAATGGAAAATGCTATATGCTTGAAATAAGTTTACACATAAGGCAAATGCGTGAGATTTTGCCAAGATCAAGAGCTCAGTGAAAAGTACAAAATAGAGAGACAAGATATAGGACAAGAATAAATTGTATTCTCATTAATAGATCAATGATAAATAGTTGTTACATACATTGTAGATGAGCCTGCTTATATAGGAAAGGCTATATGGATATGTGAGCACACAAACATGACATGTGGCTCAATAAGAAACAAGGGTAGGTAGGAAATAGGTGTGGTAGGTAGGAGAAACAATAAAATATTCCACATGAGGTGGATCACCCACCAAAGGTGGAATTATCACTCCACAATAAGTGGATATGATAAAGTAGTAACAAGATCACACCATAAAAGGTGAAAATTCTCCTACACACACTATCCCAATGTGGCACAAACACCCAAGTGTCTCATACCCAATCTACTATGAAATGTATGTACCTAAGTAAACTTAAGTAAGGTGTAATAATATCCAACATGAATAATTAATTACACCAACACCCCCCCTTAAGTGCAACTTAGGGGAATGCACTTAAGTCTACAATGCAACTAAGCAATGCAAGATGGGTCCCAGCTACGAGGTCATATTAGGTACCCATGTACAAATGCAAATACATGCAAACCACTGCAATGAAATCTCTCACAAAGAAGGGAAAGAGAGAAAAACACAATGGGAAAAAACCCTCCCCCAAAAGACAGATGAAAATAATACAAGAGAACTCTAATAAAAGAATGTGAGGAACAAAACCCCATGTGAGGAAAAATTCCCCCCATATGAGAGAACAAGAGAAGCTAGGTATCCCCCCCTCAATGTAATCTACACCAATGGTAGAAGCTAGAAGATGAATAAAGAAATTTCTCCATTAACATCAAACAACATTCCTCCCCTTAGGAAGAAACAAAACCAAAGGTGTATCCATGAAGTCTCCCCAATCATGAAGGGAAGAGGTATGAAAAAAACTCATGATGAATGAAGTCTCTGAAAACTTCTCAAGTGTCCCCATGTCGATGTTAAAGGTTACCCCCTCCAAAGGTGGTGAACTAATCCACATTGCTAAAAAAGGCACTCTAAGATATAGTGGAGATGAATGTAGAACAAGTCCCAAAGACTCACATATCTCCTCTAAACATAAAGAGAACTCCTCCAACTATTGTACATAAGTATCCACAATCATATCAACCTTGAAAGAATGATCATGTAGAGAATGAACAAGAGGGTCAGAGTGTGCCCTCGCAACAATTGAAGAAGGATCATCTTCATCAAAGAGAAGATGAGTATCATCAATGATGTCTCCCAAATCTGCAATGTAGGACTCCACAAACAAACCTGCAATATCTGTCAAGTAATCATCCCATGAAACTAAAGCTAGAAGACAAGATATATCCTATTGTACTAAATTAGAAGAAGGCAAAATTGTCGCACTATCTGCATCATCAGGTGAAATAGGTAATGTGATATCAATAGGAGGAGATGAAACACAATGCTCAATAATGGGGTCACATGTGAGAATCCCCAAGTTCAAGTACCCAAAGTTCTCCTCAAAATCTGAATCATCACAAGAAGTGTAATCATCATGTGAAGAATCATCATATGTGAAATCATCCTCATCAACAAAATCTAAAAAGGAATATAATTGAGATGCATGATCAACCACCCCAGTCGTAATGATAGCTCTAGTTTCCAAGTCTCTAATGAAAATTGAGTCAGGTGTGAACTCCATAATTCTCTTAGTTGGCCCATGTGTGATTTGATAGATGGAAAGGAGATTTTTTGTCAAATGGGGTACACACAACACATCATTGAAGGAGTTATCCCCAATGGAAATAGATCCTTTCCCAGTCACATCCATGTATGTATGATTTCCCATCAAAATCTGTGGCATGGTGCAAGCCTCAAATGTAGAAAACATAGACTGTGAAGATGCCATATGATGAGAAGCCCCTGAATCTAGAAGCCATCTCCATGAATCATGACTTGTAGTAGCACAAAGAGCTTTTCCTTTTCTTGTCTTGAAAGAGTGAGTCTTCCCTCTTGTAGAAGCCATGAATGATTGCCCTTTTCCTTTTGAATGTGAGGAAGTGGAAGTTGATGAATCATCCTTCTTGTAGGCATTAGGCAAATTAATGTTATGGTTTTTGAGGATGTCTGAGAGCTCATCAATATTCTTAGAATGGCAATGACGCTCCTCATGACCAACCTTTTTACAATAGGCACAATTAGGTCTCTCCCTCTTTAGTGAATTGTCCTTCTTGGAAGAGGATGAATCTCCTTGTTGTGGAGAAGGTGATGCTTTGTCCTTAGGCTTTGATTGCCATTTCTTCTTGTTTGAGTTGTCCTTTCCTTGATTTCCTTTGTTCCCTTGAGTTGCCACTAATTCTTGAGACTTAGAAGTCTTAAGAATGCCCATTCTTATCAACTTATTTTGTTCCATCATCAACATTTCGGTGAAAGCATCAAATGTAGGCATTGTGTAGCTTGAACCCATTGTCATCCTATGGGTTTGGAAACTAGAAACAAATGCTACATATTCTTGTGGAATTTTGTCCATCAAATTGAATATCAATTGAGTATCCTTCTTATCAATGCCACAATCCTTGAGTTCTGCCCTCAACTCTTTTATCTTAGTGACATAATCTTGTATTGTATCAAATTTCTTGGGATCAAACATGGTGAGATCTCTATCAATTTGATATCCCCTAATCTCATCAACTTGACCATACAAGTCTTGAAACTTTTGCCAAGAATCCTTGATTAGAGTACATTTCTCAATATGAAAAATGAGATCCTTTGATACATACTTTATTAAGGTACCAATTTCCATGATATTTTTAGTGAGCCAATCCAAGCAACAGGATCAGCCTTGGGATCAATGGGAGCAAAAATAGTTCCATCAATATAATGAGTTAGTCCTTTTTTCATAATTTTACTCCATGCATCAATTTTCCAAGTAGCATAATTATGAGGAGTTAAGAGGAGAAACTTAGGAGAACCCATAGCAGCAAAATGAAAGAAAACAAGAGCACAAAATCATAAGAGACACCCCCCCCCCCCCCCCAAATTCACTCAATCAAAGTACCCCCCAAAATGATGATTTTGGCACAACTACTTGTTCATAACTATTTATGTTAATTATCCATCTTTAGCCCTAGATCTAGATTTCAACTTTCATATTTTTAATATGCAAATCAATTTCCACAAAGGGAGCCATATGAAAATAATTAGCATCCACCCCTTAGAGGTGACTCTATTGACTTTCATTTCCCTTTAAATGTAATGATTGCATGAAATAGGTTTATTCTTCGTTTGCATAGCTAAACTAGCGAATCCTTATTTTGCTACCTCATAGGAGAAAACATAAAAGTGTAAGGAAGTTAAGTAGTGGAAAAACTTCCTACACTAACCTCATATATATGATATACAATACATGAAACCATCAAAAGGTATTACAAAACCATGTGCTAAAACCACCCAATAAAGTGTAATCGATCTTATCTCTAATCCTAGATACCCTATTATGTGTCAAAACACACTTCAACATGTATATCTCCCTTTTATGGCTCATTTATGTGTTTGATTCATTTTTATATTTCCTATTTCAGGAGGCCAAACCTTTTAAACTAGGTGTCTGATTGATGAACCGTTTGAAGTGTTATAAATCTCGTAACGTTCTATATCACCTCATAATTCACTACACCAATTATGGCCAATTTTAAGACCATTTTGGAGCCTATAATGTCCTCAAAAATGAATTTTGAAACTTCATCACAACGTTTAAAAAGGAAAACTTTAATATCTTCAAATTAGTTATGATCTTGCAATAAGAATTTACCGACATGCTTGTCTAGCAAATTCAAAGCTTTGGGTAAAATTTTGAACCAATTTGTGTTGAAATAAAAAATTACTATAAATAGTAACCTTATGTACATGCAAGGTTGAGACACTATTTTCCCAAAAAAAAGCACAGAGAAATGCAAACAATTTCTAAGAGTGGCTTGACCATCAACCAAATGGTATATATATTTCAATTACCAAAATCATCTACAATAACTCTAGTTTCCTAAAAAGAGAAGGATACAACATGTGTCTAGCATATACAAGCTAATTACTAAACCATAAGTCCAGAACTTCAATTGAAGAGAACTGTGAAGTATTATCCTATATAATCAACAATGCAACATCTTGCATTCATATTCTTCTAACAATATGTAGAACTAGAACATCTTTGTAATATAAATTCCTTACTCAAAGAGGTGGGTATATGTAGGATCATGATGGGCCAAAAAGTGGCGATATCCTGACTAATGTCTTGATTGATGGACTGATTGAAAAATATCTAAACTTTCAAATGGTATCACATTTTTTGAATCTAAAACATGTGTCACATTCTATGCTTCGTATACTATAGGATTAAAAAAAAAATGTTTCATAAAATTCTGACCAAGTTATGGTGGTTAGACATAAGAGTTTTTATATTTTAAAAAAGTTGTAGTAAAAAAACATAATTAATTATTTATTTCAAAAATGTGTGTCACATCCAAACATGAGTCTTCTACTTATATCTAAAATCTTTTTTTAAAAATTATGATTTGATTGTGGTTAGGGTGGTCAAACAAACACCTGATTCTTATCTTTTTCCTAAAATTTTAGTACTAGGCATTGAAATTTTAAATTTTTGTCAAATAGATTTTTTTTTAGAAAACAACTAGTAGCTTAGAAACTACATTCAATTTTCTACAAATTCTATTATTACATATTTTTGTTCCAAAATAATGTTGGTAACTTATTCAATTTTTTACCTCAAGTTGTCTAACTCTATTTTTTCTTATTTTCATTTCCACTTAAGGGCTTGTTTGGCCCACCATGATCCTACACATACCCAGGTAGAGTATATTATAGAATGCACAAGATCATCACCATCATGATTCTAATCCTTATCTTAATATATCATCATGATTCCCACTCTTGCTAACAAGTATACAAAATGCCTCAATCTAGGAATAACATCCAACCATGAACTTTAGTATCATCACTAGACATCATCAACATAAAAGGGAAAGCATCAAATACATCACACCAGACTAAGGGTTGACATAAATGACAATTTAGTATGCTAATGTACCATATCTGCAACATTCTTCATGTGTTATCTTCTTGAATTATGCACAAGTACACTTCTCCTTCTTATATGATTCCCCTTAGAAGAGGAATTTTTTAGATTCTTCTAGATGGATTGTGTGTTTTCATAAGGCTTGTTCTTATATTGTTTTTTTATTTATTGTTGGATCATAACTGATGAATAGTCACTAAGGCATGTGACTTGGATGACTTGAGAATATCCATTGTGATCAACTTTTCTTATTCAATAATCAACATATTTGTGAATCAATAAAATAATGTAGTATAAGAACTCCTCATAGTTAAGTGATGAGTTTAGAAACTAGAAACAAATGATGCATAATCTGAGGGAAGATTGTCTAATAAATTGCAGACCAATTGTCCATCCTTTTGATCAATGCCATAATATTTAAGTTATGCTCTTATTTCATTTTCATTAGCTAAATAGTCTTGGATTGTATTGAAATTCTTAAGATCTAAATTAGTGAGATCATTATTAAGTTTGTATCCCCTAATATCATCATCTTTTCCATACAATCAAGCAAGCTTATCCCAACCATCCTTAATTGTTATACTCTTATCAATATGAAATATAAGATCAGTAGATACATATTTTCTCAATATTCAAAGAGACATGGTAATTTTAATGAGTCAATCCATTTTGGAATTAAGATTTCATGGTTCTTGAATGGTTGCATCAATGTAGTGAGTAGATACTTTAGCAATGAGAATGCAACTATCTCTAAGAATTCTATAGCTAACTAATTTGGTAAAGTCACTATTTACACTAATAGTATTATCATTTAATTCTAGATAACCTTATCCATTTATGTCAAAGGGGAAAGAGTAAAGTAAAGGGAAGCATTTTAGTTTGGGGGGATGTATGGTCATATAGAAATAAAAAGACTATTTACTTGAGATTGTTTGAAATTATTGTCATTAATGTCAAAGGTGTTCAAAGACCAAGATTAGAGGGTAGATTGTGCCAAATTTATCACATAATTTTTTTTAACTTCATTGGATAAATATGGAGGAAATTTAAATATTAAATTACACAAATAATTATGCATGGTCCAACCCATTTTGACGAATTTGAATGAAAATTAAAAATAAAAAATTGTCACTATGGGTTGAACCTTAGGCTTTAGCATCCCCTCTCAATGTCTCATTTTTGCAAAATAACTTTTTTAATGTGATTGATCCCCTATTTTGGGCACCCACTTTAGACAAGCAAATGAAAATTAAATAAATATATATAAATACTATCTTGGTCGACCTATATGAAGGGTTGCATCTGTATACACGTAAAAATGGTCTGAAGATAATTAATTAAATATGCAATTATTTAATTAATCCCCCTTCCCAATTAGTTGAATTCACAAGCAATTTGATTAATTTCCCCTTTCATCTACTTATAAATAAATCTAAGGATTTATTTATTAAGTTCATTTCATAATCCCCTTTGATTAATTAATCTACTCCCCCCATTTAAATTCATTCTTCTAATCTCATAATTAGTTAAAACAAATCAAATCCTAATTTGTTGAAATTAATTCTCTTTTTCTAAATATTTGAATTTCTAAATTCAAATGAGCACATGGCTCCTAACTTTTAACCACCTAACCTAACCACCCCCTAACCTAACCCATTCTATCTAATCCTAGGGTCTAACTAATCCTATCATTTTGCACATCCTAACCTCTTTTATTCTAACCTATTATGGGTTGGATATTCTCCCCTTGAGACATATGGCACCTTTCCCACATGTCTCCTCCCTTGGATACTTGCCCTTTTATGAGCAAGGCTCCTTGACATTTGTCATCACAGAGATGACAAGTGTCCCTTCCTCCAACCTCTTCTTCAACTTCCTCAATCTTGACCCTTGATATCTTCAGATCAAATCTGGACCGTCAATTCTTGCCACCTCAGCTTTGTCCTTGGAATTCCTATAAATACCCCTCATTTTGGAGCAATAAGGATCCCTTATATTCTTTTTTTTAGCATCATTACTCTAGGCATTTTAATTTCAATCATCTAGCATAATTAGAATATTGGATTAATCATGCATAATAATCATGTTTTTCATACCATTTGCATAATCATGAAGTAGCTACTCAACTCTTGAGTTGCCACTTTGGAGGTCATTGCTCTGCTAAGAGCCAATAATTCTTCAACCTTCAAGGTCCTCAAGAATAGAGGAAGATGGGACATCTCAAAGAAGCATTTGGTTTCCATTTGTTTATCTTTCTATTTGCTTCATAATTTTGTTATGTTGTCTCATCTATGTGTATGCTTGTTTCATTTAACCACATCTTTAGCATCATATTAATTGGTGCTCATCGTGGGGCCTAGCTCCTTTGATCTTTAACAAGTTTCCTTGTAGGAAATATCATTGATAGGTTGATTATCTCTTTCAGTGCATAGATTAGCTCTCTCGGGCTCCCGATTCGTGTTCTTGGCCTCCTTCGTAGCGTCCCGACACCTCAAATGGCGTTTATGGGGGATTTCTCAACTCGATTTTTATGTTTTTCTATGCTTTAGCATTTTTAGTCTATACCTTAGCATTTTTCGTATGTCTTGTAGCGTTTTTGGTCTATCTGACAGCGTTCTTGATCGGTTTATCATCTTTCTTGGTCCATTTAGTAGTGTTCCTGGTCAACTCTACAACATTCTTGGTGTTCAAAATAACATTTTTGGTTAACTGGATAGCGTTATTGGTCCATTTTATAGCGTTCTTGGTCAATTTGATAGTGTTTCCAATTTTTTATGGATTTTTCTAATGTTGTATTTTGCATTTCTTATTTCTACTTCTAGACTGTCATTTTCTTAAACCTAAGTTGCAATTTGTCGCTTTTGCAGGTACTTATTTCTCTATGGAAGATCGGAGTCATAAACCATTTTACCGTAAAAGAATGCAATATAATTTACTAACTTTGTTTGCAACCTATGATTTTGCACTTATTTTTGATAAATTAGGCACATAGACTAATTACAGTGGAAATGAACAAACATGTCTTATGTGTTTTTGATGATAGGTGAGTATGCTCTTGCCTTTCTTAGGTGATCAGGAAGCTAGACTCATCTTTTCTTTTCAATAGTGCATATCTTTAGCGGGCCTGCCCTCCCGAGGAGCCTATAAGGCCAAAGCCATTAAGGCCAGTGAGAGGGGAATGACCCAAGTGGGAATGGCTAACGCCAAGTACTCCAACCCGATATAAAATAAACATGATTTGATGAAAATCAAGTCAATGGCAGTTCTTGGGAATAGCTCTTCTCCATACCTTCGGGTATATCAAACCTTGGTTTTCAAGGCTGGGAGACCTATTAATTGAGTTTATACCCTGATGCACCAAATGGATTCCATACTAGTTCCTGTTAATATTATTTTGGGATTGCTCGCAGACGATATTTTGATCAAGTGGCAACGTTCTTCTTTTCCTTCAGCCTTTTTCATGTTTGCCAGCGTGTGAGACAGGTGGAATTTCAAGGTTGCCTTTAGGTGCTTCCATTTTTTCATTCAAAGTAGGAGAACGCGGAGCTACCATGTGGCTGGTTTTTTTATAACTTGGTACGTTTCTCAACCCCACCTTTCATCATGCGAGGATAAGGACACTTGGTTTTTCCATGCTGCCCGATTTGGTTCTCTTTCTACGCTCATCTTCGGATGTCCCCTAAGCTTCCACATGTCTTCCATGGTGGTTCGTGAACCAGGATGCAATTTGCATCATGGTTTTCTTGTTGGATAGGTATAGAGATCGCCATGATGCATTGGAGATAGAAACTTTGAAGGTGTTTTTGCTAGGTAGTGTCTCGTTGTGTGCCATGTCAGGTTTTCTCATCAGAAGTGGTTGCTAGGATATTGTTGATGCCGCAAGTTGTTAGTTAGGAGTCATGGGCTCTATTTATGATTTTTTTTCCTTGCTTAGAGGGGTTTAGACTTTTAAAGAATTTTTTCTAGACTTTAGCTCATTTGAAGAAGCCTTATGTTAATTTAATTTGGTGAATGATAGACAGATCAGATTGTGCCTATGGTCTTTGTGATGGTTTTATTTGAAGCTTAATATATTAACTTCTGTGTTGTTTTTAACTTGAATAACTTCTATGATATTTGTTGTGAGACTTCGCGGATTAAACTATGTTTTGAGACTTGTTATCTATTGAATGAATAGTTAGTATCATTTTATGTTGAATAAGTGTTGTGTTGAATTATTCTCTTGAATGGTTCTGAGCATGTAGATTGTTGAATGGGCTTTAAAAGCATGTGTTTCTAGGTTTTATATGTTGTTAATGCTTTTCCAAAATGTTCTAGTGCATCGCCTAAATAGTGTAGACCATTTTGCTTTAAGTTTTATCCTTACCCTTTTATCCCCCAATTGTATGAAGAGTCAGCTTCTTAAACCTAGAGGTCATTCAGTGAGTTTTGCACAATAGGTCCCTCGTCACTGAATTTCCCATAAGGTTGTTTATGTTTAAGGTAAAATTAAGAGTCAACAGTTTTTTTTTGGAACACCTGGTGGGACCCAAATTTTGAATAAGCCTAAGCTATTTTATGAGCCACAGGCCCGTTACCAGGAGTTAAACAGCTTTAAATCCTAGTTTACTCCTTCCACCCTTGGTAAACCTCCATTCAGCCGCAACCTCTTCTTCCCAGAACCCACATATCTTCCCTGCAGTCATTCCTATAATAATGGCACAGATTCCTCCTAGAAGTTTTGTGACATGGAACAACGGAAGCCCTCTCATCCCTCCCATTCCACCTATAGTGTGGGGGCCAATTCCCTCTACCATGCTAAAGGTCATCCCTAAATTCACTGAAGAATGTCACAAGACCCCCGAGGAGCACCTACAAGATATAGCTAATGTCTGCACCGTCCATGGTATCACCGAGCAAAATATAGCTTTCAGATTGCTTGTGGCATCTTTTAAAGGGAGAGCTCTAGATTAGTACAGATCCCTAGGTCCAAATACTATAGCCGATTGGGATCAGCCGGGGACTGCTTCTTTCAAAGATTCTCTGACCAGGATGATAGGTCATCCTTGATGCACCAATTGATTACAATAAAGAGAGCCCCTCAGGAAGCAATGATAGAATTCAATTTAAGGTTCCAGAGGACCTGGCAAAGAATATCAGTGTTCACCTGCCCTCCTGTAGATATGGCATCCGTCTTCTATCTGAAGGCCTTCAACTTCGATATATCAGTGATGATTCAATCTCTAGGAGGCAATACTCTCCCACAAGCATTTGAATTAGCAGTCCAAACAAAAAATAATCAGATCAATGTCAAGAAGCTTGCGCCATGAAAACTCATGCCAGTCCTTCCCAAGCTATCAAGTCAAGCCCCTAAACCAATTTTTCCTAGCACATCTACTCCTCAATCTATGTACATGTACCTTGGACCCCGGCAAGCACATTCGCCTCCACCCTCGTCTTTGTCTGTGGAGGTCAGCGATATGAAAAATTTGTTGAGAACTTTCTTGAATGAGATTGTCAATCTGAAAAGGTCTCAAATCCCACCTACTAGACCCCCTTTTCAAAAAAATTTCCAAGGAAATAGACCCGCATATCAGTAGAACCAGTATGCAAACAACTGAACTTCCCCAAGTCATCCAAATAGCTAGATAGTTTTGGTACCCAATCCTTTATAGATCATCTATCCTAACACCAGTAAAGAGTTGACAGTGGGACAAAATAACCTAGTGGACGATACAAATTCTTGGTGTTTTCCATGTAATAATGCCCACGCCCCAAGAAATTTTCCAAGAGGCAATCTACGACAAAAAATTGCAGATCAACGGAACCTAGGCATGGTTCCAGATGATTCGGTTTACGCATCCCCTGGCATGGATAATGCATCTCTCATTGCCCAAATGTAAGGTATGTCAATACAACAAGAAGCAGAGATAGCTTCGGACCATGCACTATTATCTTGGATGGAGGACGAGGATGTCGTGCTCACAAATGGCGTAGCCACATCAAACTTGAGGGCTCCTCAAGTGCAATCAGATTACAATCTCTCCTAAAAAAGGCACTTCATAGCGGAGAATATAAGCACGTGGGAGAGATTGACCGTAGATAAATCTCCTAAACAACCCGCAGTTGCTATCACATACCCAAGAAAGGAGTTTATCCCTTATAAGCCAAGAGAGACAAAGGTGTCAGTGTCTTTAGTGTTGGACATGGTGGGACAATTGAAGAAAGCCCCATCCAATGTCCCTTTATGGGATCTCCTTAGTATCCCAGAGAAAAAGAATCAGTTGAAAGAAGCTTTGTCTGAGGTGGGGAAAATTATAGGTGAAAATGTCACTAAGGCTCCCCGGATCAGAGAAGAAATATTTCAGCCATTCGCGGATAAATCGTGCTCACCAACCATGTTGATGAATGAAGCCATACCTCCTAAATCCCAAATGGAAGGTAAGCCTAAACCAAATCCTTTCTATTTGACCCTCATAGTTGGGGATAAGGTTTTGCACAATTCTATGATAGATTTTGGTGCTAGCACCACCGTCATGCCTAAGCAAATTGCTGAGGTTTTGAATATCAAATATGAGCCTTTAAATAGGGGTGTTATGCAACTAGATGGGAATAAGGTCCAAACTATGGGTCTTATCAAAAATCTTCCATTCGCATTGTTCATGTGTCCTAGTGTCACCGTGCCTAAAGAAGTGGTAGTTATTGACATCCCACCAGTTTTTGGCCTCAGCCTTTCTCAAGACTTCACTACCAAAATAGGAGGTTACCTATCCTTAGATTGGTCCCACCTTATCCTTTGAACCCAGTGTGGTGCCAAACTCAAAATCCTTTCAAAACCCCTTCAGGCTAAACACGTAGCGGATCAAGCTATGCTCAATTTTGAACCAATGAACAAAGGAAAACCATAGAGCTTCTCGGGGATGAAGAAGTAGTCGAGGATATTCCACTAGATCAGGAGATCTTTCTCAATGAATTCATAGATTTCGATCCATAGTCCAACTACCATGCCACAGGTCTTGGTACTTACTGCATTTTTGACAAAAATAAAGTCATTACAAAACTTACCAAAAAACCATTGACCAATGAAGAGTTGTCTTCTGTTCTCTGGACCCTACACTTTGATGAAGATGCAAAATAGGTTCAAGGGCTGGGATTTGCCTTACTTCACCTTCGGGTGAACGGATCCTAAAATCTCTTCATTTCTAGTTTGCTTGCTTTAACAATGAAGCAGAATATGAAGGAATGATCCAAGGCTTGAGCTTGGCGGAAAGGATGGGTATAAGGAAATTGAAAGTTCTGGGTGATTCTGAGCTGATTGTGCACCAGGTTTGAGGAATCTCTAGTGCCAAACACATCCGTATGAGATCTTGTCACCATAGGACATGGGATCTGATCAAAAGCTTTGATCCTTTCAACATCCAGAGCATTCATCGAAAGATAAATGATTTCTCTGATCGGATGGCTACTATCGGATCACAATTTTGATCATGTTGTGGACCTACTCGCCAACCCACAGGCGGTCTATGTGGTTGTTCGACCAGTATTTCCAAACAATGAAACCCACTGGCAAGTTTTTGAAAGTGATGAGAAAACCGCCTTGTTCATTCAAAACTCAGGGGAGTTTGCAAATCAACTACAACCTAAGGTAAAAGAAGCTTATGGGGATTAGATCATTCCGCTCAAATCCAACAAGCTCTGAAATGGATTAATCACCTTGGAAAATTTGTTCAACCATGATGATGCTAAAAATGGCAGGTGAAAACTTATAGCTGATAAAGGGGACTACGCTGAAATGTCGGTAGGAGATGGGAGAATACTCAAGGTCGGAAAGGAAGTTCCTTCAGAAGACTGAAAGAGATTGGCCCAATATTGTGATGATTATGTAGGTGTACTAGCATGGTCATATGAATATTTGAAAGGGTATAATCCTAGCATCATTCAATACACCATTGATGAATACTAAGAGGGGGGGTGAATTAGTATACCTAAAAATATTGAACTCAAACACTTAAATAGTTTAGTAGTAAATCGGTATAACAGTTTTACTAACAAACCAATTAACACAAATGCAAACCAAATAGCAAATAAGGCATTCACCCACAGAAACACAATCACCATAACACAAGATATTTTGATTTGGAAACCCAAATGGGAAAAACCATGGTGAGATGAAACTCACAAGTAACTATCTACAGAATAGTAACCAGGCCAGTTAAGGTCATACAATGTTCTTTACCAGAACAGATCCTATTAGGAATCTCAATCTCTGTTAGGAGATAAGTCCGATTAAAGACTACCTTGTGAGAGGATTTCAGATCCACAGTTGTGAACCACCTTGTTAGAGGATTTACAAAGGCTTTGCTAGGCCTACCCGATTAAGGGTTTTCAGACTTGTCGAAGATGTGAGTAATCAACAAGTGAATGATCTAGCAAATAGCACAGTCAACTTGATTAGATCCATGATAGCTCATTGCTAATACATTTCAGCATTACTTCAGTCTTCAAAATCTCCACACTCTATTATTTCACACAGACTTGCTCTTCTCTCCTATGATCGCTCATACAAAAACTCATGAAATATTAAAAACCCTAACAACTCCTAAAACCCTAGACATGATGTCCTTGTAAAGGAATCTGATTTCATGTCGGTCCAATAGGATTACATTGCAAGTTCCTAGGTTCATTGCATCTAGACACATTTGGTAACATGGCACAAAATTACCACCAAAGTGTCGGTAGATGGTAACTCATCACAAAAATACCAGTTGGTAACTCATCACAGAGTATTACCGGTTCATACAACTTTACCGATTACAGGTTCATATTTTACCGATTACCAATTTGTCAAAATGAAGACTAGGAAAATGATAACAACCGCTTTGTTTCTTTGTACCTCTTTGGGATCCTTGAACCGCTTGAGGTCTTCATACTGCTTGGGTCTTCATATCGCTTGAGATCGGTAAACACTTTCTGCAAAACACCGATAGCCTAAAGACTATAATACATAATACCGGTTTGGAACAAATACAAGTTGAGCTAAAACATTCATACAAAAAGTGATCTCAAAGCAAGTGTCTGTCCATCAATGACAATCACAACATAATCATCAAAAATGCCAACAATCTCCCTCTTTGGCATTGATGGCAACACTTAGGAAAATTTTGACATCTAAGTGTTTTACAACAAAAATATACCATAATCAAAATTACTCCCCCTAAGCATATACACTATCCCTTTTGCAGAAAATACAATGTATACTGCTCCCTTACAGAGATAAACATGAAAGTATACATAACATGCAGCAAAATTTTAAATACAAAATACTACTCCCCCTTTGCCAACAATGACAAAGTACAGCTGAATAGCCCTTGTTTCCATTAGCATTAAAATAATAAGATTTTATGACAATAAAGAGTGAAACTTGTCAAAAACTGATTTAAAGTCCTACATAAATGTCTTCATGGATAAGGACCATGACTCAAGCAATGAGGTAGCAACCTCACTTTCTGTTTGCATCTAGGATACCTATTCTTCCATGGCGTCCAAGGTACTCATCTCTTGAGTGACAGTTAAGGCATCCAAATTGAGATATCATTTTTGAAGTATTTGTAGTCTTGGTAGTAGAACCAATTGAAGTTCCTACAAATCTCTAGTCCAGTTGTTGATCTCTAACTCTATTCTGGCAGTCTGGAGTTGAAACTGGTAAATGATTTGCCCATATGTGGTGAAGGAATCATAGGGCATCTTGAAGGTGCTTATGTATGTCTACAAATCAGTTTACAGTTTATCTTTATGAGCAAGTACATCATCACAGAATAGATGGGGTTGGCTTATCTTACTGAGTAGTAATTTCCCCTCATCCATTGCATCTCCTATCTCTTTCTGTTCTTTTTGTAGTTTGGATCGGAGCTCATTTAACTTCTTCACCAAGGCAGTGTTCAGAGCCTTTTGATGCTTCTTTTGTGCATTAGCTTTAGCAACATCTTCTAGGCATTGCACCTGGTCTTCTACAACTATGCATAAGAGTTTCAGTTGAGCTAGAGAGGAATCAGTACTTGGGAGATTGGTGTTGGTAATCAAACTGGTAAGAGTTTCCACCGCAGTTTGAATAACATCTTGTTCCTTTTTCCTCCTTAGCATTCCAGTCACTCTTGGGCAAGCTTAATACTTTGTAGCAGCTCCGATTCATTTGTAGATTGGAGGTCAATGGGACTGGTAATGTCAGTCGGTTTGGCTTGACTACCGGTTGCCTTTGGGGTCTCCACTTGTGTGCTCTGTGTCGCTTCCTCCTTCTCTTTGGCTCTTAGCTTGTCCTCTTCTGCCTTCTTTTGCTCCTCTGCTTACGTCTTTCTTTTCTCTTCTTCCTTCTTCCTTGCTTCTTCTTTCCACTTTTCTTCTTCTTCATCCTTCTTCTTCTTCTCCTCTTCCTGCTTCCTCTTCTCCTCTTCTTTTCTCTTCTCCTCTTCCTATTTCTTTTCTTCTTCCTTTCGTTTCTCTTCTTCTTTCTTTTCATCCTCCTTCTTCTTCTTCTCTTCCTCTTGTTTCTTATTCTCCTCTTCTTTTCTCTTCTTTTCCTCTTTTCTCTTCTCTTCTTCCTGTTGCTTTTTCTCTTCTTTTGCATGTTTCCTCTTTTCTTCCTCTTGATTCTTTTTCCTTTTCTCCGCTTGCTCCTTGTCAACCTTTTCTTTGTCCAGTTTCTCCTGTCCTGCCATTTCTTTTGGTGTATCTAGAGTAACATTTTCACCGTTCAAGGCATCAACATCAATAGGGTCCATTTGATTAGTGACCAGTTCTCCTTCACTATCATACACCTCATCCGGTTTACTAGTTTCCAGTTCTTGCTCAGCTTTCCTATTGGCTTCAGCCACTTGGTGCAACCTCAGAGCAGATTGAGCATGAGTGTAGGTATCTTTTACCACTTTAGGAACTTTTCCTTCTAGTAACAAGAGTCTCCTTCTCATGAAGAAGAGGCCTTTGTATTTATTCATAACTTCATAAAGTTCTGAATTTGATACATCAGGAAAATATTGTGCAAATACTTCCTCTCTTATTTCCTGTTCCTTCTCTATGGCAATGCACCATTTGTTATCTAAAGAATCAGGTGTCTCAGATCTAATTTCTGATGGCCACCAGTCATTTATACATAAATATTTGATGACTTCCTATTCAACTTCCTCCTTTTCATTATCATTAAAATCATCAAAACATTCTTTCAAATCACTAAGAAATTCTCTTCTAATGTTCTTGACAGTCCTTTGACAATGTGTCAATGGTTTGTAAGAGTAAATATCAATATTTACTGGTGATGATGTTGTCGGTTCATTGCTGGTTGTCTTTGTCTTCTTCCTCATTTGCTTAGTCTTCTTAGGCTGTTCTTCAGATATAGTGTCCTCTAGGTCTGGTGTGTTACCTTTTGTCTTCTGCTTTCTCTCAAATACTTTGGCAGGTGCAACTTTTGGTTTCTTCTTTGTTGGTGACCACTTGGTCACTTTAGGACTTGCTGAAGTAACCAGTGCCAATACAAATGGTACTTCCTTTCCTTTCTTTACTCAAGGTTCTTTTCCTTTATTTACTGAAGGTTCTTCAACTGGTGTAACCCTTTCCAAATAGGTGTCAGTTCTCTTCTCCTTTGGATCAAGAGGCGAGGTGATTAGGGTAGAGGCATACCCATCTAGCATGTCATACATTACCTCATATCCCATGGGTTCCACTTCTTCCTGTCAAGGCTCAACTGCCTCCATTATGCACTCATCTACTCTAATGGCAAAGCAGATGTCCTCTTCATACTTCTTGACAATATCACCAGATATTCTCACCCTTTGGTTCATCTTGTGTCTGAACTCATCAAAGTATTTGTGCAGAACTTCAGGATAACCAGTTCCAACCGCTTGAAGACTCTCTTTGATTTGCTTGGTAACCGGTTGGTCAGCAGACCACTAAATATCTCTAACTCCTAGGAAATAGCCTTGGAAGTAGAAGAACAATCCGACCAATAGTTGTCCAAATTTAAATTTCAAGGCATTGTCCTATTTAATTGACTTCAAGTTCACAAGACGTTGCCTTTGCATACAGGTGCATAAATCAAATGAGGCATCTTCTTTGATCATCCTATAGGTAGCATTTACCACTGTAGCAGAGACAGAGTTAATTCTACTATCATAGAATGTCCAGTAACCTATCACCATGAAGGCATATTTGACCAAATTGTCCTTGATGGTATTGATGGTCATTCCCCGTTGGTCGCTCACAGAACTAGTGAGCTTGGTCATTTCGGTCTTGATGATCTTCCTTAGGGCTGGCACTTCTCCTACGTTACAAAAACCAGTGACGGCATGAACCGCTTCTGGTGTGATGTCATGTGTCCACTCTAAATACATTTTGTCACCGTGCACTCTCCTTAGAATGATGAAGATGTGATCATCTGAGAATTCTTCAAGGAAATAGACCGCATTGTGAAGCTTCTTCTATTCCAGGATGTTGTATTTTGGTTTGATCTTCTTGTCCTTTCCGTAGAATAAGCTTAACTAAGAATGGATCATTAGAGATCCTAGGTCTTCAATTTTACAATCAATATAATCTAAAATACCTTCCTCCACTATAACACCAGCAGGTATTTGGGATAGGGCATTATATTTTGCCTTCTGTTGGATGAAATCTACTGAATCAATGGGTGCACTAGAACTAGAGTGTGATGCAGAAGCCATGATAAATAGAGAAACTTGAAAAATACCTTCGTAAGTCAGGATTTACGGCTTGTAAATCCCACTTCACCACACACCACTTCGGTTGCTGAATTATCGCTTTGAGTTCTACACTAGACCGATTGATATTATCTTCTAATTCTTCTTCAAGGTTTTGAAATCTCTCTGAATCTCAAGACAAATCACTTTTGTCGCTCTACACTTGAAAGCTTCTTCGCTCACAAATTGATAAGTGAAAATGACTTGAAAATCCCTTTTAAATGAATTCTTCACCTACCATAATAAATGCTCCACTATTAGGGCGTAAACCCTAATTTGCCTTTTACCATTTCCGGTCTTCTACCAATTGACAGGTATCACATACCAGTTAAGATCTTTTACCGGTGTAAACCAAGGGTTCGAAACATTTCACTGTTTGCTCCCCCTAAGCTTTTCTGAGGCTTAGTTTATCGGTTTAGCGACTTCCACACTAGGTGTAGAAACCGAATCCTCTTGTAACGCTTCTTCGGATTTCTTCTTCCATGTTTTCTTCATATCCAATTGAACAATTTCAACATCAATCTTTCCTTTCAGAGTGACTGGTATATCATCTGATATATTCTTTCTCATTCTGCAAAATCTTGTTGTATGACCTGTTTTGTTGCAATGATAACAAACCATTCCAGGTGCTCTCCAAGGTCCATTGTTCATGTTTCCATTCTTCCTTCTACATGTTGCAGTAGTGTGACCACTACCATGACAAATCAAATAGGTTTCCCTCCATCCGGTTGCTACTTGATAGCCACCACTACCTGACTGATGATTATAGGTTTTAAACTGATTTGGAATCCGGTTCCCAAAGGGTTCAGGAAAAACTCCTTGACTCCTTTGACGATACCTTCCGGTGTTGTGCATGACAGACCTGCATTCAAATGCTCTATGCCCAAACTTGTTGCATGCATAACAGTTACCATTGAATCTATTGGATCTAGGTTTATCATTTAGAAAGTAAGGAAAGTTATTGTAAGCCTTATTTCTACATACATTAGCAATATTTCCTTCCTTAAGACAATTAAAGAAAATAGGTTTCAACTTTTGCTTACCTTTATCCTTTGATGTCGGTTGCTTCTTTGATGCTACATCTTTTTCTCCAGAGGTCTTACCTTCCTCATATTCAGAGAAACCAAGTCCATTAGTATTCTTTATCGATTTAGCTAATTCAAGCTTTTTTTCTAGCTTAACAGTGCTCTTATTGAATTTGTCAAGTATTTCCTTTGACTCAATGAGTTCTGATGCCCTCCCAAATGGACAAGGTTAGTCTAAGATAAAACAACACAAAAGACAAATGAAAATCGTTAGTGTTAGTCAACCAAAAACTAATCTAAAAAGGCATATCAAGAGAGATACTAAAAGCATGCTAATATATCTAATAAACAAAACAAAGATTATGAGGCATCTCCAACTGCCTCTTAGCATGGCCTTAGCTCCTTCTCCCTTGTTCCTCTCCTCTCCAAGTTCCAAAATAGTGTAGCTCTCAGCAGCTTTTTGCACTATGGATGCTTATGGAGGATTGAGATTATAGTATTGCTCTAAATGTGAATAAAGAAGCTAATATTAAGCTATTGATGCTAAAATGATTTATTTTAACCAAGATGACAATACATGAATTTGCTATGCTAAATGCTCTCTTAAAATGCCTATAGCTTAAATGCATACCAGTTTTCAGGATCTGGATTATGAAGAAATGGGCTCTATTTATAGGAAAAATGGAGCAATGGATGGTTGAGATTGAGCAATCTCAACAAGGGTCAGGATTGAATGATTTCAAATCCATGTGAGGGCTTTCAACCCAATCCCAGGATGACAAGTGTCAATGTGAGATAGGTTGAGAGGGGAGGGAATAAGCATTAAATTCTTGACATGACCTTGGGAGTTAAAGTCAAGGTTGGTTGAATGAATAAACTCTTTATTCAAAGAATAAATCTTTTATCCAATGGATAAACTCTTGTGCAAATGTGAAATGGATGAATATGGTCAAAACAATAAATGTTTGGGGAGACAAGTTTGAAATAACCATAAATGGTTATGTAAGAGCCATAAATGGTCATGTAAGAGCCATTAGTGGTCTTGGAAGACTTTGGGGGTTAATTTGTTGAACACACAAAGCATTAAATGCTTTTCAAAGACTTTTGAAGTCTTTGAGAAGTGACTCCATTTTGCTTAGGAATGTGACAATAATTAGGGGATGGATTAGGCTAATTAGGAAGGGGTTTAGAAGAATCTAGAAGGGGATTAGATTTTGCAAGTGGATTTGGTGGGTGAGGGAAAATAGGATTTTTATTAAAATAAAAATTCATTTATTTCAATAAATGTGTGCAAGTTGCATTTGTAGGAAAATGCAAGTGGGGGGGATAAATGATTTCAATAAATGTTTTTATTTAATTTATTTAAAAGAGGAATAGGGGGATTTAATTAAATAAATTGATTTTATTTATTTAATTGATTTGAATTTGGTTTAATGAATTAATTAAAATAAATTGAATAATTTATTTAATTAATAGAAGAATTTTTGGAGATGAATTAATTAAATATTAATTTAATTAACTGATGGCTAGTGGATTTTTAATCAAATAAATACAAAATGTTCATTTAATTAAAATGGACAGATTTATGTGACTACAAGTTCTTTGGAAATAGCAGCATTGGATTCCTTCAAGGTTGCATTCTCAGAGATAGCCATGTTTAGTTCACCTTGCATTTCTTCTTTTTCCACTTTACTCTCTTGGAGATGAGCGATAAGTGCACTGATTTCTTGCTTCAGCTTGGAGATCTCATGATCTTTGACTTTTACTAGATCATCAATTTTCCTCCGATTCTCAAGCTCTTGACACATTTGGATAGTCAGTCCTTCCAACTCCTTTCTTAGGTTGGCATTAGATTCATTCAGTTTTTCAACTTCTTCAACTAGGGCTTCCATGTCTACTTCATTAAAAGAACTGTTTTCAGTAAGCTCCATCAGTTTCTCAACATGCTCTCTTCTTTTGGCCAAAGAAGCTTTATATTTGACTTTGAGTTCATCAAAAGCTTTCTCAGTCTGAGTGAGACGATGAGTAAGCTCCCTCATGGTGTATTCCCCCATATCTCCTTTCAAGTGCTTAAACTTATAGAAAGGTTGGCTCTGATACCAATTGATGAATACTAAGAGGGGGGGGTGAATTAGTATACCTAAAAATATTGAACTCAAACACTTAAACAGTTTAGCAATAAACTGGTATAACAATTTTACTAACAAACTGGTTAACACAAATGCAAACCAAACAGCAAATAAGGCATTCACCCACAGAAGCACAATCACCATAACACAAGATATTTTGACGTGGAAACCCAAACGGGAAAAACCACGGTGAGATCAAACTCACAAGTAACTATCTGCATAATAGTAACTAGACTGGTTAAGGTCATTCAATGTTCTTTACCAGAACAGATCCTGTTAGGAATCTCAATCTCTGTTAGGAGATAAGTCTGATTAAAGACTACCTTGTGAGAGGATTTCAGATCCACAGTTGTGAACCACCTTGTTAGAGGGTTTACAAAGGCTTTGCCAGGCCTACCCGATTAAGGGTTTTCAGACTTGTCGAAGATGTGAGTAATCAACAAGTGAATGATCTAGCAAATAGCACAGTCAGCTTGATTAGATCTATGATAGCTCATTGCTAATACATTTCAGCATTACTTCAGTCTTCAAAATCTCCACACTCTATTATTTCACATAGACTTGCTCTTCTCTCCTATGATCGCTCATACAAAAACTCATGAAATATTAAAAACCCTAACAACTCCTAAAACCCTAGACATGATGTCCTTATAAAGGAATCTGATTTCATGTCGGTCCAATAGGATTACATTGCAAGTTCCTAGGTTCATTGCATCTAGACACATTTGGTAACATGGCACAAAATCACCACCAAAGTGTCGGTGGATGGTAACTCATCACAAAAATACCGGTTGGTAACTCATCACAGAGTATTACCGGTTCATACAACTTTACCGATTACAGGTTCATATTTTACCGATTACCAATTTGTCAAAATGAAGACTAGGAAAATGATAACAACCGCTTTGTTTCTTTGTACCTCTTTGGGATCCTTGAACTGCTTGAGGTCTTCATACCGCTTGGGTCTTCATACCGCTTGAGATCGGTAAACACTTTCTGCAAAACACCGATAGCCTAAAGACTATAATACATAATACCGGTTGGGAACAAATACCGGTTGAGCATAACTCATTCATACAAAAAGTGATCTCAAAGCAAGTGTGTGTCCATCAATGAAAATCACAACATAATCATCAAAAATGCCAATAGCCATTGAGCTCACTAATGGGGCCAAGTCGGTCTGGCAAAAGAAGAGACCTGTCAATCCAAAAATTGAGTTCCTTATGGCTCATGAATTGAAGAAGCTGATAGAATCAAAGAACATCTACCCCATCAAGCACAGTACATGGGTATCTAGTTTGGTGCCAGTCAGGAAAAATAATGGAGATATCCAACTTTGTGTGGATTTCTGAGACCTGAACCAAGCATCTCTAAAAGACCATTATCCTTTGCCATCAATGGAACAGTTGTTAAGAATGGTAGTAGGGTCATGGATGTTCTCAATGTTATATGGTTTCTCGGGTTATAACCAAGTATTCGTGAAGCTAGAAGATCAACATAAGACAACCTTCATGACCAAATGGGGAACATTCGCTTATTAGAAAATGTCATTTGGGTTGTCAAATGTCAGTGCAACTTTTCCAAGAGCTATAGATTTGGCCTTCAAGGAGCTCATTAACAAAATCATCCTCATATATTTGGATGACTTGACCATGTTTTCAAAACATAAATAAGATCATTTCGATCATCTTGAGCTAGTGTTCCAGAAGTGTTTAGAGTTTGGCATCTCTTTAAACCCAAAGAAATGTATTTTTGGGGTCCTGCAAGGAAAATTACTATGGCATGTATTGTCAAAGGAAGGAGTCTCCATCGATCCTGAATTAGTGAAGGAAATAAAGGAGCTTCCTCTTCTTGTCAACAAAAAGGGCGTCCATTCCTCCCTAGGTAAGGTTAACTTCATTAGCCGCTTTATCTCAGACTTTGTCGGGATGGTGAGACCTATCACTCTAATGCTTAAAAAGGAAACCCATTTTAAATGGACTCCTAAAGCTAAATAGGATTTTGAGAAGATCAAGGATACTATCTGTTCAGCCCCGCTCTATCCAACCCTGATATGTTTAAGAATTTTATTATGTATGTTTTCTCTAGCCATTATAGCATTGTTGTAGTTCTAACCCAGAAAGATATAGATAAAAGGGGTGAGCACCCCATAGCTTTCCATTCCAATACTCTAAAGGAATATGAGGGTAAGTACAATTTCATTGAAAGGAAAGCTTTGGCCGTATTCAAAGGCCTTAAAAAGTTTAGGCACTTTGTTGCTTGTAATAAGACTACCGTGTATGTCACTCACCCTTCAGTCAGAGAATATATCATGGAAGGCGACATTACGGAGAAGAGGGCAAAATGGATTACCAAAATCCTCAAGTACGACATTGATGTCAGGCCCACCAAGATAATTCGCGGTAAAGGTTTGTGTGAATACATATCCCAGGAGTTCAAACCCCAAGAAGCCAAGATAACTACAGAAGAAGTTATAATGGTCACTTCCAAACCAACAAAAGCATGGTGGATGGAGACTCGGAGACATTTTATGAAGACTGGAATTTTTCCTAAAGGCCTCCCTCTCGAAAAGAGGAGATTTTATAGACTATAGAATAGCGGCTTCCGCTTGGTGGATGGGATACTTTTTAAAAGAATTTTTGATGGATTCTTATTCTGTTGCATGAGCCAAAGCCAAGCTAGTAAGGTTCTACATGAATTTCACTATGGTTCATCAGGAAGTCACTTTTTGGCACAAATTGCCATCATCAAGATCACCCGCGTCAGATATTTCTGGCCCTCTATGTTCTAAGATGCACACACCCTGGTAAGAGAAAGAAAAGAATGCTAGTACTACAGTGGCAGGTGTAGAAAGGAAGAAATGCCACTCAGACCTATAATGGTGGAGGAACCCTTTGCTCAATGGGGTCTCTACTTCATAGGGATGATCAACCCTCCAAGCTCAGCTAGACACAAGTGGATCTTAACCATGACTGACTACTTCACCAGATGGTTTGAAGTTGTTCCCCTGATGCAATTCATCAAAAACCAAGATATTAATGTTTCTAGAAGACTTAGTGTGCTGATATGGTCTGCCAAAGACCATAATATCAGATAAAGTGCGAGCATTCATAGGCTCATGAATCACCCAATTTGCTCTTAGTAAATGTATTTACCTAAAAACCTCCTCAAACTACTATCCACAAGGAAATGGCCTGGTCGAGTCCACTAACAAGAATCTCATCAGGATCATTAAAAGGATGGGCTCTGAGCATAAAAGGGAGTAGCATCACCACTTGAGGAATGCATTATGGGTCGACCAGATAACACCCAAATAGGTCTTAAAGAATTCTCCATATAAGTTGGTCTATGGTAAAGACACATTGTTCCCCGTGTCTCTAGAATTCCCCGCCTTACAATTACTCAAGTCTATCATGGTGGTAGAGAATTATCCCATGGAAGTGAGATTGGTAGAAATTATGGAACTAGAAGAGGCAAGGGAAGCAGCATTTGCATCTCTTCAAAACCATCAGCAAACCATCAAGAAGTGGTTTGACAATAAGAAAAGTTCTAACCTGGAATTCAAAAAAGGTGACCTTGTTTTGAAATACAATGAAAGGACAACGAAGCCCGGTCAACATGCTAAATTTGATGGGTTATGGGAGGCACCCTTCCACATTATAAATTCCAAAGGTTTCAATTATTTTGATCTTGAAGATATGCAAGGAGATTCTCTCAGGATCCCAGTCAACGAGTTCCACATTAAACCTTTTCACTAGCAGCTTTTCTCTAATGTACATAATGTAAATAGTGCTTTTGTGTGTCTTATTTATCTAATTATGTTTCTCCATTCTCCTCAAGGCAAAATTAAATCACAAGATACTCCTTGATCAAACAAAAGAAATCTTTATATTATAGTTATCTTTATATTACAATATATCATGAGGCCTGTGGCCTAGTTTTGAAGAAGAAAAAGACAAAGTTCTCTAAAGATAGGGTAGTTCTATTTCATGAATCTTCTTCATCTTCCTCATCCATCTGAAAATCAGAGTCATCAGCTTCATCTTTGGCATCTTCCCCCTCTGACCACTCATGATCAAAATTGTCGCCAAGCTTCTGAGCTGTTGATACAAGCACTGGATTGGGTTGGACATGCAGCGCCAAAATCTACAGAAATATATAGTCCCAAAAATTAGTATACCATTCAGTACCAGTCGAGATGGGCACTATCAGATGGACCCGAAGGAGGAACTGTGTAGTAAGCTCCACTCGGAATCCATGCGATGACAACGACATAGTCTTCAGACCACTGATAAGTAGGTGCCATGTCACTTGTTCTCCAGAGGTGATGAAACATTGTAAATCTGAGGCCAAAGGAAAGCCTCTAAAAGGGACATAATATGCCACCACGTCTTCCAAGCTGCCTAGATAATTTAGGGAGAAGAGGGTTTTGGCTACCTCTGAGGTCAAGTATCCAATCATCGCGATATCCAATAACGAAGCTACAAAATGTGAGCAAATATCTGTGTTCACACAATATCTATCTACGTCATCAATAAAATCCTCATCGAGCACCCATTTAATGGCAGTGAACATCAAGGTATTTTTGTGTCGTGTCATCCTTTGTAGTCTTTGGTCCCAAATGTTCCCCAAGAAAGCAACCTGTGCCTTACTTCTAGTGAGCCTGATGAGAGTATCCATTTCTCTAAGAAACTTCATCGTTGAAGCTAGATATTGTGCAAAAGGAATGTCTGAAAAGACATATTTATAGTGTATTTTCAACTCTAGATGATAATTGAAGTAAAACACCAGTGCTCTCGATTTTCAAAGCATCTGTTTTCCCTCATCAATTCGCACAAGTAGGCAAATTCTAGTTCGAAGGTGGCAAACGTCCTGCCTTGTGCCTCAAAAAGAGCAGCGATGTCCTCAAATGCCATGCGTATGTACTGGTACATCATGTTTAAGCCACAATGCCTGTGGGTCTGCTATAACTCGTGCAATCCTTGTTGGTTGTTGATACTCTCCTTAATGGGGAGATTTGTCTAGACAAGCAAATCATCTCAAGTGGCTCTAATTAAAGATGGGTTGAATAGGTGTTCTCTTGGGAATCGCAGACAATGGCGCTCCTCCTTTTTAAAAATTAATTGTAGTTAGGAAATGAACTAGAATACATGTGAATGGGTGCTCATCATTATTTGCCTTATTTCATGAAGATCTAAGCATGTGACTCATTTAAGGAACAAATTCACCAGGTGCCCATCATATTGTTCATTTTACAACCTAGAGCGTCAAGAAGATTTAGAAGTGTCAGGAAGAGAATTTCTCCTAGGGATGATGGAGATGGAAGCAGCCCCATCAAGTTCCCTCCAAGAAAGATTGTGGGTCGATGTATTTGGAGAGCTCTCATATTCTTCCCATGCCATTCCCCCAAAGCTAGAATACAAGAGGACTAAATCTAAATCAAAGACGGCCACCCACAACCCAACTGCGGTGAGAGATTCTCTGAAAAATGTTGTTGAGCCAGAACTTCACAAGTAGCCGAAGAACCTCAAAGAGGTCACTTGCAACAGAATGATTAAACACAAAATGAGGCAACAATCTACAACAGTTAATTTCTAGAATAGTGGTGCTCCCCAATTCGTGGTCCCCATGGTCCTGCACTATCCAGAGTTTGCATGTGCTAATAGGTTTGACTCGGCTTCTTGTTCAATTAAGGGCTCTTTTTTTTAAATAGTCATAACCCCAGAAGCTGTGAGGGACATGATGTGTTGTCTCTATTTTGACTCGATGGAGGTGTTCTCTAAAAATGCCATGGAGTAATATGGGAGCACTAGAAGAGATATTACCTCTTTCTATCATAGCGCGTTGAACCAAAGTCCATCTACTGGACCTCCAAGGCTCCCTCTATCTTAGAGTGACTTGAGGCATGATGACCTCAAGGATATTTCCTCAACTCTTGCATGGCTATGCGATTACGATAGTGACCGGGAGATCACTGCTCCCATGATGGGCTTCTTGTTCAAATGTCGAAAGCAAAAAGGGTCATTTCATTTTGATTTCTCTATCTTTATAGCTAGAGAGATGGTAAAGAAGCTAGCTGAGTTCCAGCATTTTCAGCGGTTCAGGTTTGCCTCAATCTTAGAAAACCTTTTCTTGCACCAAAACAATTTTTTTTTATCCAATTCATGCGATTGGCTACTTATGACGAGTCAGGGAATAGAATGCCTATATTAGCTCAAACACCCCTCTTACTAGATTCTTTTGATGCCTACCAGTTTTCAGACTATTTCTTGACTCCGGTCCTTAGAGATCTTGGTTTAATCCCTGAGGAACCCCTTGCCCACTTTTCTTGGATACAAATGAATTAGATGTATAATAAGCACCCTCCTTGTGACTGGTTTATAGGTAGTGACTTTTCCTTTGTCTGAGTGCATGGCTTCTCTAAAGAGCCTTTCCACCTACCTACCTATGTCACCAAAAGAACCCTCATCCTTTAAATTTTATGGCAATTGGTGCAGATTGAAAGAGCTATAGGGGCGGGAAAGCATGATACATCAATTATAGAGGACCATAAATCCATTGGCCCCATTACTCTCATCTGGAGGAGTGTTGCCAAAATGTCCTGATATCCAAGCTGGTGCAACTTGGCTTAGTAGTGATTGACAATATGTGGAGTTATGACCCAGATGGGTGCCTATCTAAGAGGAAGAATGTAGTTAATCATGAACCACAGAGCTTGAGGGAAGAGCAAACTAACCTGCAAGTGGATGACCCAAATCTCTATGTGGGTCTCAATGATTTTCCTATTTTAAAAGGACCCTCATTGTTGAGTTTCTACTCTATCATGTAAAAGTACAATCCAGTGAAGCCCATTCCTCAGAGTATGCTAGAAGAAATGATGTCGGATTCGTGGCCTAGGAAAAAGAGGGAGGATTTATGGATGTATCATCAGGAAGTGAGCCAGCCTAGAGCTAATATTGGGAATGCTCCTTTTGACAAGCATTTTGAGATTGAATGGCACCAGCATAATAGGTCAGATGAAGAGATAGGTGATGAGTCCCCACATGATGACTCATCTCCCGAGGTGGCCCAGCATCCACAGGAAGAGGTTATAAGTATCAAAGAGCAAGAGACCGACCCTAATATTCTTCTTCCTCTCACCAGTTTAGTTCGAAGACCCCGTTCCCAAATTACCAAGAGCTCGACAAAGAAGTTGGCTCCTAACTCCCCTTCCAGTAAGAAGCAATATCTAGATTATGCAAAGAAGGTTTCATCTTCTCAGGTCCCAGAGGGTCCCTTAGTCTCGCAATGGTTGGTGACTTCCACAGATCAGGTATGCCCTTCTTTGCCCTTTCTCTCTGCTCAAGTTGTGTCTGTTGCTCCCCATCTCACACCCATGCCTACCCAAATTCCCATTGCTCTCACTTTAGCACCCATCAGGACTCTGGTTGACACTCAATTTATATTTTTGCTGGTCTTCATTTCACTCCCCACCCCCAATTTTATCCCTGCAACATTTTCCTCACAAATTCCTGATGCAGTCGCTGTCTCGCATAGGCTTGGTTTTGGAGAGTCCACTCCTCCCCCAAATATTGGGGCAGCACCTACTGATCCATTTTCCTCATGAGCCTCTCCTTTCCTCCCGTTGTTTTCTCCAACCACCCTTGCGCATCCCATTCAGACCTCTTTTGCTGGCCCTATTTCCCAATTTCCTTTGCAATCCCTCCTAGTGTAGAATTTGCAGGCCAAGATATTGCAAACTCGGATTCTTATCAACAACAGGTTACCTATTCCATGACTGCACGTATTGGCAAAATCGGTAAAAGAAAGGAGAAGGATGGTGCTAGGTCAGCCCATCCTCACATATAGACACATTTCAGTGAGGAAAAGAGTAGACTTTTCTTTCTGACCATGTTCCCCAAGGTCGACAAGTCAGAGGCCCAAATGAGACCCAACTATTACACCTTGCATGATGTCAGGGTCAACCTTCTAAAATGCGATGGCATTTGATAAAGTTGAGATGATGGAAGAAACTTCGAAGGCTATATCCTTTGATTTCATCAAGAAGAGCCTTCGCCTAGAGAAAGTGCAAGAAGAGAATGTGAATCTCCAAGAATATTTGGACCAATAGAGAAGGGAAGATAAATCTAGGAATGTTGAAATCAACCGCTTGCAGGGATTGTTGACACAAGCTAACTCTGAAAAAGGAAAGTTGTAGTCCACCCTGAATAATGTGAGTTCTCAGCTGAAAGGGCAGGAGGCAATGAGGAATGTGGCCTTGAAGGAATTGAAGGAGAAGGAGCAAGAAATATAGAAGCTCAAGGAAAATTCCAAAGATGCTACTCAAATACACACACAGTTGCGTGAGGAGATCCACCTAAAAGAAGAGTACACTCTGCAATTGAGTGATGCACATGTCACATTTTTAGAGGAGAAAGAAAGGTTTGAAACAGAGTTACATGAAAAAGGGAGTAGCCTAGAGCAAGCAAAAAATAAATTACTGGATATGGAAGGTTTATTGCAGCAAGAACGAGATCTCGTGTCATGACTTCAACAAGCAGGGCAAGATGGAAGCACTAGAATCATCGCTATGGAAAGTCAACTAACCCTTGAACATGACAAGTGCAGAGAGCTACAACATGAAATAACAATAAAGGACAAATAAATTTCATGTCTGTCAATCATTTCTCCCCCCATGGAGGTCCATCATGATTTTTCTCCATTTTTGGTGGAGTTGTACATTTCCCATTGGGAAAGAATTAAGAAGTATTTCCCTTCACTGCAACCCATGCTGAGATTTATAAGAGAAGCACATTCCCTCTGTGTTGAAGTGGGTGCTCTCATTAATAGCTCTATGGTTTTTATTGGTGCTAAGCTCCCTGTAGCCCAGGGTTTAACTCAGATGTTGTATGCTGCTCAAGATGAAGAGTTGAGAGAAAAAGGGGTTACAGACCGCAAGCAATTAATTAGGAAAACTAATGTCTTCATCAACTAGCATAGGGTGATCATGCATGTCTCAGTAGTCCTTGAACCTTTGCAAATTTCGGTTCCAGATATCAAGCAACACATAGAGAGGTGTGTTTCCTTGGGTCTGCCTTCTCATTTTCCTGCAGATGGTTTCGTGTTAGGGATTCAACAAGTGTTGAACCAGATAGAGAAAATACATTAGGATAGGACATTCTTATAGCATCTTAATTCTATCTCGGTGGAGGAGGTCAAGTGTCTCCTACATCCACTGGCCCAAATCTATGCACTCTTGAATTTGGTCCATAATGAACCAGTGAACTTGTCGTTCGACGAAGTAATTTTTTTAGATCAACACTACCAGAGACTGGAAGCATAGGTGTTTCCCTCTAAGGATCAATGGTTTCCATTGTAGCAGGTCTTCGATTTTCTTCGCCCCATTCTAGCATGAAGTCTAGTCTTCGAACCAACAATTTTGGGTTCTAGCATTCCGCAGGTAGAATTCCCCATTTAGTCTCCAAGAAATGTTAATATTATTTTGGGATTGCTCGTAGGCGGCATTTTGATCTGTTGGTATTTTGGTATGGTTTTGTCATTGATGTCAACACCTACTAAAACTCTAGCACTCTGGAGATCCAGCATCATTCACCAGCAAGCAAGTGATTTTTGCATAGTCACTGGTACATGGTTCACCGACAGGAAATAATGATCACCAGCACTTGGAATGACATGAAAGATACTTGGTAATGTCGAAGACATTGTTTGGACATCATATGTTGGAAATTTGTTTATCAGTTTATTCATATTGGCATATTTGCTCCTACCGGCAAATAGGTCCAGGGTTATCCAGGGTTTCACCGGCAGGCTTATCTTTTCCAGATCAGCATGGCACATTATGAAGATGATTAATTAATGTTGTAAATGTATTAAGCCAACATGTTTAATCAGTTATTACATCGGATATTGTATTGTTTGTAAAATGATTTTATTGTAATATCTTGTAGAGCCGACCTAGTAAAATTGATCTTAGGGTATGGTATAAATGTAAGATCTTAATTGTAAGATCGTTGTAGGAATGTGAAAAAGTTTTTGTGCGAAGGTATATGTGAGATTAAGCAGAGCTACACATGCAGACATCATTTGAAGATAAAGCTAGGTTTTTGTGAAAGCATATCAGAACTACACCGGTACTGAATCCAGCATATGAAGATGTTATTTTGTGCAGTACATTATTATTGGATTTAATCATCCAATTGTAAGTCAATGTGACTTCCCTTATGTGTTTGAGTAGTGAGCTCTAGGCGCTTGGCCTTTCTGCATGTGCAGACCCCATTTATGTACACTTACTATCTGCAGTAGTATCATCTGATTGTGGGTAAGGTTTCCCACTGTGGTTTTTCCCCTTACAGGGTTTCCACGTACAAATATTGGTGTTATGTGTTATGGATGACTTTGTCCTTTAATTTCATGCATTAATCTTCACCGGTATTGCATTTATCAGTTAATTCTATCCACCGGTATAATAGACTGTCTCACTGGTATTAAGCAGTAAATTGATTAAACTATTTTTGGTTAATATTATTAAGACAACGGATTCACTCCCCCCCTCTCAGCTGTCACCGGGACCCAACATGATCAAATGGCAGCATTCTTCTTTTCCTTCAGCCTTTTTCCTGTTTGCCAGTGTGTGATCCAGGTGGCGTTTTGGCATTGCCTCTAGGTGCTCGCATTTTTAGTTCAAATTAGGGAGAACGCGGAGCTACCGTGTGGTTGGGTTTTTATAACTTGGTACGTTTCTCAGCCCCACCTTTCATCATGCGAGGATAAGGACACTTGGTGTTTTTGCGCTGCCCGATTTGGTTCTCTTTTTGCGCTAGTCTTCGGATGTCCCCCAATCTATAGCGTGTCTTCCATGGTGGTTCGTAAACCAGGATGTGGTTTGCATCGTGGTTTTCTTGTTGGACAGGTATAGATATCGCCATGATGTGGTGGAGATAGCAACATTGAAGGTTGTTTTGCTGGGTAGTGTCTCGTTGTGTGCCACGCCAGGTTTTCTTGTCATAAGTGGTTGCTAGGATGTTGTTGATGTCGCAAGTTTTTAGTTAGGAGTCGTGGGCTCTATTCATGCTTTCTTTTCCTTTCTTAGAGGAGTTCATACTTTCAAAGAGTTTTTTCTAGACTTTGGCTCATTTGAAGAAGCCTTTATGTTGATTTAATTTGGTGAATGATAGACAGATCAGATTGTGCCTATGGCCTTTGTGATGGTTTTATTTCAAGCTTATTATATTAACTTATATGTTGTTTTCAAGTTGAATAGCTTCTATGATATTTGTTGTGAGACTTCACAAATTAAAGTATGTTTCGAGACTTGTTATCTGTTGAATGAATAGTTAGTCTCATTTTATGTTGAATGAGTGTTGTGTTGTATTATTCTCTTGAATGGTTCTAAGCATGTAGATTGTTGAATGGGCTTTAAAACCATGTGTTTCTAGGTTTTATATGTTGTTAATGCTTTTCCAAAATATTTTGGCGCATCGCCTAAATAGTGTAATCCATTTTCTTTAAGTTTTCTCCTTCCCCTTTTCTCCCCCAATTGTATGAAGATTCGGCTTCTTAAACCTAGGGGTCATTCAATGAGTTTCGTGTAATAGGTCCCCCGTCACTGAATTTCCCATAAGGTTGTTGATGTTTAAGGTAAAATTAAGAGTCAACAGTTCCAATTAAAATTACAAGCTACCCGGTTTACCTCCAAACATTATTAAATTCTTAGTGCATGGAGGGGGGAGAATCTGTCCTTAAGACACTCACCATATGTCCCTCTTGAGCATATGTGTGAACTCCCCTTTTGAGACCTTATTGCTAGGCTCATAATGGTACTCCACTAGCTCTCACAAAGGAAGAAATACGGACACCCATTAGGGGTTGACAAGGTTGTGTGAGGTGATAGGGTACCAAGTGTAGGCTAAGAACTAATAATGAAGCCAATCTCCTTCCGATAGATTGAATGATGTGTTTTCAATTGTTCAAAACCCATGAAAACTTGGGCTTTCTTTAAATCTTCTTGAACATATACTTTATGTGTCCTTTGGGACAAAAATACAATCTAAATTATCTATTTGTAAGTTAGGTCAAGATATCATCCATTGAAATACAACAACATCCATTGGGTTAAGGGGTCCATTTGCATGTACAAAAAGGAGATCATTTGGAGTTTAGTTTAACAAGGAATTTGTTGAATGTTATTCTCATTTAGAGTATATCTAAAGAAGGGCCTCATGAGCAGAAAATAATAAATATAAAGATAACATTCTAAGCTAAATTATTGAAGAAATGAGAAAAAAAAATTGAAGATTATGAACAAATTTTAAGGTGAATTACTACAAACCTATAAGAAAAAATTATTAAATATTATAATATTTAAAAATTAAAGAAGCATTTTTTATCATATTATGGAGGAGAGTTAGGTGTGATTCACTAAGAAGATCAAGTACTCATCGCATCATTATTTTGGAGGTTAGTTCCTTCTACTCAAGGAGATTAGCGTTTCTTGTTGAGTTTGTGCTCGATGTGGGGATTGGTGTCTCCAATAGTTCAATGCCTATGAATCCTCTAATGGGGATTGTATCTCCTATGGATTGATGCCTCCAAAGATTGTAAGAAGTCACTAATACAAAATTGATATTTTTTTGTGGTTTTCTATTGCAAGTTTTTTGTATAATTGGTATGTGCTTGTGTTCCTAATTAGAACTAGATCTTGATTTTGTGTTAGTACTATAGATGATTGAGTTTTTCAATTATTTCTATTGTGATTATTTATTTATTTTTAAATAAAACTTTATTTTTTATACTAATTATGCCCCCCCTTCTTATTATAACTGGGTGCTCTCCAAACCTAGCCATTGTATCAAATAATGAATATACATGCTAGTAGATAGAGTAATGAATAGTACTAAAACAACCTAAGAAAGGATAGTAAATAGTAGAAAATATTTTAACACAAATCAATTACACATTCCCTTTTCAACATGTAGATGTTGTAATGTAGGAGCATTTGGAAGAACTCGAACTAGAACTAATCCCAAAAGAAAGCATATTTTTTCATCTTGCAAAGATAATGAAGCTTTTTTATATGGTGGATATGGTTCTAAAAAACATCTCAATAGGTCCACACCAACATTTATAGCCTCTTCAAGTAACCAAGACCTATATGCATGTTACACTAGTTGTGGGACCATGGAGGCTCATGCAGATCCCTTCTAGTCATGGGGATTGATACTTAAGCACATCTTGAGGCATAAGATATCATTAGAAATAGTTAGGGAGTAGTTAGGGGAGAATAGTTCTGAAAGATTTGTGAATAGTAAATTCATTATAATAATCCCATAGTGGACTATGTCTCTACATTTGGGACCAATGGGTTGAATGTAAGGAGCATGTTAGCATTCTATTTTCTTTAATAAAAGAATCATTTTGTTTTCACATCCAATCTTGTATTATGTTTCTATGTGTGTTTGGTTGTAAGGTTGGACAGTTCATTTCAGACCCTCTAACCTTAACTACACCAAGTGGTATCAGAGAAAGATTCAAACCTTGGGAGGTGGGAGTTCTAAAAGAACCTTGGTGTGGATAGATCACAAACTAGAGGCAATTCGTTGGTGTTGTCAACTGATCATTGAAGTAAGATAGTTATAACTTTTATCTACATCATCAATTGAGGCACGCCTAGTTCAGAAGAAAAGATGACACAAAAGAGGATGTCAATAATGGCCAATATCACTAGAGGGGTGAAAGAAATGATGGACATAATGAGAGAAATAAAGAACTAATTGGATTTCATTGAGGAAGACCCAATGAAGGGTATAAACCCAAGATTAGAAGAGGAGAGTGGTGATGAAGATATGATGATGCAAGAGTGAGATGAAGAAATACAACAAGAAGAGGAGTCAGGTAAGATCAAGATGATGAAGGCAATTGCTAAGATTGGAAAGAGACCAAGGATCAAGATCCCTAGTTATGCTAGAAGTTTAAATTTCTAAGAGTTGATTGATTGGATAAATGAGATGGAGGAGTACTTTAAATTTGAGGAGATTAAAGATCTAGAGCAAGTTTTACCAAAACCAAGATAAAGGGACATATTGCCATCTGGTGGAAATAGGTGAAGTTCGACAAAAATTAGAGAGGGAAGGAGTGGGTCATGAAAAGGGATAGGATGGTATTGATATTAAAGGGCCAATTCATATCTACAGACTATGAGTTGGATTTGTTGAATAAGCTTCCAAATTTGTGGCAGAGAGAGATGATAGTGAACAAGTACATCTAAAAACTTCACAAAATGATTATTAAGGTTTGACATATTGATTTTGGGAGAGATAAGGTGGCATGATATATTAATGGCCTTTGGACCAACATTTAAGAGAAACTAAGGTTTGTCTAGATGACCACCATCTAGGAAGCCTATCAATTTGCATTACAAGTCAAGGAAACCTTGCCCATGAAGGCAAAATGGATGTTGGGTAATGGAAATAGGAGGGATCTAGAGTGATACACACAATATAATAAGAGGAGGCCATACATGGAATGAGCTAGAGGAATGAACCCTTAACCCATTTAGAAGGGAAGAGAGGAGGCTGGTGGAAGATTCATACTACAACTAGAGGGAAAAGGACTATTGTTAGAATAATGAGTACCAAATGACTAAAAGAATATTTGATAGAAGATCATTCTAGGGAAAAATATTTAAGTGCAAAGAGATTTGACATTGTACCTTTGCTTTACACAAGGAAAGTACCCGAAAGCTAAGAGACTCTAGAACCAAGTATGCCTATGTGAAGGAAGAAAGAGATAGATCATCCAAGTTCTAGGATACTCAGCAAAGGGTGAAATGTTGGTCATGGGGAGAACCCTATTGCAAAGGTAAACTAGAGATGAACCAACACAGAGGAGCCTTTTCTAGACCAAGTGCAAGTTGTGAGGCAATTGTTGTAAAGTTATCATCAATAGTGGAAGCATGAATAATTTGGTCTCTAGGGAAATGGTGTAAAAGTTGAACTTGAAGAGGATTGAGCACCCAAATCCATACCAAATTTATTGAATACGATATGACCATAAGATTTTGGTAAGTCAATAATACCTTATCAATCTCCACATTGGTTCATATAGGGATGAATTGTTGTGTTATATTATGCCAATGGATGTGTATCACTTGTTACTGGGGAGGCCTTGGAAATATGATAGAAGGGCCATACATGATGGAAGGAGAAATACTTACACCATAACCAAGGACAAAAAGAAACAGGAAGAACAAAAGGAGGTTGTATATACTGGCATAAGGATCTATTTGGTCAAATTAAGGAAGTTCCTAGATGGCGTGAAGCATAAAAATACCTATTTTACACTCATTCTAAGGAAATGCAATACAGGGGATGTCAAAGATGATAGTATAGGACAATAAAAGGTACCATAAGGGGTGTTTGTAGAGTTTCTTGAGGAGTTTCAAGACATTATCTCAAAGAATATTCTAGAGGAATAACCACCAATATGGAGTATTAGCCATCACATAGACTTGATACTGGGACCAAGTTTGCCTAACAAGGCAACACATCGTATGACACCAATAGAGAATGTGGAGTTGAGAAAACAAGTGCATGAATTGTTAGTGAAGGGATTGATCTAAGAGATCCTGATTCCATGTGTAGTACCTATTATCTTAGCAACAAAGAGAAATGGGAAATGGAGGATGTGTATTAACTCAAGATCCATCAACAAGATCATAATAAAATACTAATTTCTTTTGTAGAGAATGGATGACACAATGGATTGTTTGAGTAATGAAAGATACTTCACAAATATTGATCTCAAGAGTAGATACCATTAGATTAGAATTTGAGAGGGAGATGAGTGGAAAACTACTTTCAAGACAAATGAGGGATTGTATGAATGGTTAGTCATGCCTTTTGGACTCACTAATACACCAAGTATGTTTATGCAACTAGTGAACAAATTACCAAAGGAATTATTGGGTAATTTTCTAATTGTTTATTTGGATGACATTCTTATTTCAACAAGACAAGGGAGGAGAACATCCAATATATCAGGCAATTGAATGAAGAAAAGTTCTTGATTAATATCAAGAAATGCAGTTTTATAAGATTGAGCTAGCATGTTTAGGATTTTTTATCTTAGTGAAAGTGTTGAAGGATTCAAAAAAAGTGAGAGAAACTATGGGATGGCCTACACCAGTAGAGGTTAGGGAGGTGAGATCCTTTCATAGCTTGGCAATTTTTTACTAGAATTTTATTGGAAACTTTAGTACCATTTATGCACCTATGACAAAGAAAATTAGGAGATACCAAAAAGAGTTCAAGTGGACATCTGGAGCACAGAATATTTTTGACCTATTGAAGCAAAAGGTGATGGAGTAACTAGTACTAACCCTACCAAATTTCAACAAGGTTTTCCAAGTAGGTTGTGATACTAGTGATAGTGATATATAAGTTGTTATAAGATAGGAGGGAAGAGCCATTGCCTATTTCAGTGAGATTTTTAATGATGCCCAAATAAGGTATTTAATCTATGATCAAGAGTTATATTTTATAATTCAACCACTGAAGAAATGGAGGCACTATTTGTTACCAAACAATTTTTACGCTAATCACCAATCACTTCACTACCTGAATAGTCAAGGCAAGTTGAACCAAAATCACATGCAATGATGGAGTCCATGTAGAATTAGTCCTTTATCCTCGGACACTAGAGTGAAAAATTAAACCAGATGGAAAATGCACTAAGCAAGAGAATAAATATGATGATTTAGATGAGGGTGACTATATTAGGATTTGATGAGTTGAAACACTTGTATAAATATGATCTAAAATTTATAGATGCATAGAAGGCTTGTGGAGAACGAGTAACAACAAAAAAGAGAAAGTGGCTAGAATACTTCATCTAGGATGGCATGTTGTTCAAAGGAAATTAGCTATGTATTCTTAAGATCTCGATGAGGGATAATTTGGTCAAAGAGTTCTAAAATATTGTGTTATGCCCTGCATACCTAACCCCATTAGTTTCCTTGTCTTGAAAATATGGGTCCCTCCTTTTTTTCTTTTTGTAGCTTTGTTTTTTTTAGGTTTTTCCATGATACTTCAGAACTCTGGAACCCTGAAGTCCTGAGGTGTTCTTTTCTTGTTTTTGAAGTCCTACCCTAGAGTTCTGAGGTAGGCACTTCTTTTTGGTTTTGTTCTTACCCCAAAACCGAGGAGCCCCGGAGTTCCAAGGTAGGCTTTGGTTTCTTGTGTTTGTCACAACACCAGAACCTCGGAGTCCTGAAGTCATGCCTTGTCTCTTTTTGTCATTGAAGCCTCGGAATCCTGGAGTCCTATAATTTCAAGTTCTTCATGTTTTTTTGTTAGTCAATTCAGAACCCTAGAACCCCAGAGTCCTGAAGTTATGTTGTCTTTCCAACCTTGGAACCCCGGAGTCCCAAAAATGCTTTGCTTTTTTTTCTTAGTCCACCTCGGAAACCCAGAACCCCAGAGTCCTAAGGTGCCCCTTCTTGTTTTCTACCATAGAACCCTGGAACCCTAGAGTTCCAAGGTCTGTTTGGATTTTCTTGTTTGTTGACTTCGGAAGTCCGAAATCGCAGACTCTCGAGGTTGTGTTTAAGGCGATCATACGAATGGAATTTTGGGGGTATAAATAGAGGAAATGAACTTTTTGAGCTTATTTGTGCATTCAAGTTTACAGACTTCCTTGCTCTACCTCCTGACTTTGTGCATCCACATCGCTGGGTTTTCAAGAGTTTTCTTCCACCAGGTTGGCAGTTTTTTTTGCCCGTTTTGTGTTTTCTGATTTAGATCTTTTAGTTTTTTACCTTAGATTTGTTTTCTTTAGTTTTTTTTTTTTTTATTTTGTGTGTTTTAGTTCTTCCTGTGTCCCTTAGGGTTTTCCAACCCCAAAAGCCCAAAGTTTGGGGCTCGGTAGTTCTTTTTCACCTCGGAACCCTAGAGTCCCGAGGTTGATCTTTTATGGGTCGTGTCTTACCCTGGATTCCCAGAGTTTTGGACCACCTTTTAACCTATCAATGAACTACACCTAACCTCAGAAACCCGAAATCTTGAAGTTTTGAAGTTCTAAAGTTCTTTCCTCTTAGGCCACTATTTTAACTCAAAACCCTAGAGTCCCAAAGTTTCGGAGCATCATTTTGGAATGTCATTTCAACTACCTTAGGACTTCGGATCCCCAAAGTCCCGAATGAGATGTGCTAACTTAGTCCACCCCAGGATACTAGAACCCTGGAGTTTCAGGTTTATGGTTTTGAGCTTAGTCCACCCCGGAACCTCGGAACCCTAGAGTTTCAAGTTTATTGTTTTAGTCTTGACTTACCCTGAAACCTTGAAGCCCAAAGTTTTGGGCCATGTTAATTTAACCCATACTCACCTCGGAACCTCGGGACCCTGGAGTTCCGAGGTCAGTTATTTTAGAAAGAGTTTTTCACCTCAAAACCCCGGAGTCCCAAAGTGGGTGATATAATTAATATACTTGATGATGTGATGGGCTAATTTGTGGTTCTTTCTCGCAGATCAAAAAAATTAGATGGACCCAACTTCCAGCAAGAAAGGCAAGGAATTGGATAGACTCCCCACAACCATGAAGTATCATTATCAGGGGAAGGTTTATGTTTCAAAAGTAGATTATCAAATCAAATGGGTAATTGAAACAGATGTCGGACATGTTGAATTAGAGGATATTGCAACACAATTTGATAAACCAAAAATAGAAGCTCCTTACAGGAGAATCAAGACATCAAGGCTGGTGGAAGCAACTATTTTTCCTTAATCTATCCAAGCTCTCGAATTCATTATGACCATGGCACAATTCTACAATGCAGACACTAGGAAGTGCATCGATGCCCAAGGAAGAACAGTAATAGATTTATCTGTTGATATGTTGGGATATGTGTTTGGTATTCCTTCAAGAGAGGAAGAGATGTTGTTAACAACTAAGGAATAAGTCGCCAAAGTATGGGATGGGGATACTGCTTCGAGCAAAAGGCATATGAATGAAATTTGGCTCGAAGGGGAGAGAAAAATAGGATTAAATGCCAATGACATTCTAAGGGAATATTTCAAGGAGCCACAACGTGACTTGATTATTATGTTGAGCAAGGCCTTTGGCAAGATAGATTACTAACACTTCCACCCATGGATGTTTCACTACATGACTATTGTTCTGATTGGCAAGAAATATTTTGATTGGGCTCAAATCTTATCAGACAATATACACAAGCAATTGGTAGATGTACATAAAATGAAGAAATTCTTCTTCACTTCATATGTTGTCTGGGTAGCGGCTTGAGCAGGAAAATTTCTAAGGTTGCAGACAAAGGGTCAGCTTGGAGATGAGGAAGGACAAAAGAAGGTGTGGGAGTATTACACCCAACTCCCTCTAGGAAATGCAAAGCCACATTAAAAAAGAATAAATGATGCCTTCCTTTTAAATGTCATCATCAAACTCACAAGTGATATAGGTTATAGAATAAGCCTAGAAGCAATAGCCATAATCAAGGAATGGGCATGTTAGTTCATTCAAAACAAGCATTCCACATATATTAGGGTCAGTAGATTCACAGGGAGCCCTGTGCTACTGCCAAGATACTGTAATGACCGCATTATATTATTAGAGTATGTCAAGAAGATGCTTGGGTTGCAATCACTTTTGTCTTCAAAACATAAGACAAGTGTGGATTTTTCAGTTTCTATTGGTTATTTTTCTTGTTCCAAGATTCAGGTAGCTAAGACAATAGAGCAAGAGTTGCAAGATCTAAATTTAAAAGAATTCAGTTATGCTCAAGAGTATTATGACCCATACGGAAAACTAAAGCAAATAATGTCAAAGGCATGTGAGGGGCATAAGTCAAGATTGGAGGATTTTTGGGCTAACATCCAAGATAGTTTTGAAGTCAGAGAGAAATAGTATTCCAGGCTCTCAGTTCCGCAGATAAGGAATTTTGAAATAGAGACCAATCTCCCTAAAGAGTTAAGGGATGATGGTGATTTATTAGACCCTACATATAAGGAATGGGAAATTGATAAGAATCCCCTCTCTCCAATCAGATGGTCAGGGCATGAAGAGGTGGATATAGATAGAGTAACTCAAATTATTATAGATAGAACTAGCCAGTGGTTAAGTTTAAGGGTTAGGCCAAGTGCTTCAAAGGGAAAGAAAAGGAATCAACCTCGGGTGTTCCTCAGTCAAGGGCTCATAAGGAGTATACCCGTAGGACAAGGTCTAGCTCTATAAAGAATACCTCTATGGACCTAGAAGAGATTGCGCAACACAAAGAAAGTACTGACGAACTCCTCACGAAAGTCAAGGAACAAATGAGGAAGGCCAAAATTTTGAAGAAGGCTATTGATTTCAGAGTTAGAGAAGGGTTAGGATTTGTGACATTGGTAGAGGTACTCCCCACTAGGGCAGCAATTAGGAAAAGGCTAGGAGAAGGCACTCAGGACGAAGATGAAAAAGGGAAAACTGATGGAAGTACCCAACCTCCTCCTGATATGACAAGTACATCTACTCAGCCCCTGCCAACAACAACCACACAGGCTCCAATTTTGATGTCAACCATTACAACCCCTTTGCCAACATCATCTGGTATTTTTGTAACAACATCAGCAACATTACCTCAAGTAACTATAGTATTGTTTCTTATTTTAGAAAATGTAAGAATTCATAACATTGAATCATATTTTGACCAAGAGCATGAGCAACTTATGGAACAACTGGTACAAAGATGGACTGAAGGGAAGAAGTAAAAGAATTTTACCAAGCTCAAGAAATAGGTACTAGTTGACCCCATGAACATTGATGAACAGGTTCTACTAGCTGAGTAGACACTTGGGGGAGAGAAGGAACGAAATGAGCCTGAGGATTCACAGGATGAAAGATTTGTCTTAACTCCAAAAGACCAAGAAGATCTACCAAAAGAGATAGCTTCCAAGCAAGGTATGGAGGAAACAGATAAAGGTCATAGGGAGTTTGAAGAAGAGATGAGTGATAGGTTAGGAGAATTGCATAAGCAATAGTAGTTGAATGTTTATGTCACTCTTTGAACTGCCCAAATTCCACCGACTACATCAACCCCAGATATTCAAACCCAAGAGCAATCTAGAGAGGAGAAAGATGAAGGAGAGGAGCATTCAAACATACACGTGATGATTATTGACATCGTGCAGGTGAAAAGAATAAGGATGTGCCACAATGGTTAAACTTCACCTTTGAGAAGAAGAATAAAGTTGTGCTACCAAAAGTTACACTACAATAGACCATCACTGAAGAACCACAGAAAACAAAGAGGGCAAAGACAATGCATCATTTGTCAAGGATAGGTTCTGGTGAAGTGATTGTTGATGTAGTAGTTCCAATGCAAGTTGAAGGTAAAGACTACTTGAAATACCAAGTGTCACAGGTCAAATTGGGTAAACCAAGCAAGTGGGTACAGCTAGATACATTGGAACTTGCAACTAGTGTCATCAGGGGCCAAATAGAAAAGGAGCACATCACCCATTCAGAGGTCAAGGCACATCTGGAACAATATAAGTAGTTGTTGTTATAGATGGGTAAGCCCTTAGATACATGTATAGATGATAACCTACCTTCAACCTCATCACTCCCAGAAGGGGATATAAAAGCACTGGTTGAGGTAAGATAGGTGACAGATACAACAAAGACATGGGCATGAATAAATGCATCTAAAATTAGACTATTCTTGGAAAACACCATGAGGGAATTTGTAAAGGCCATCCAGGTTGGAGGTGTTGGCACTATGTGAACCGGTATAAGAACTAATATGAGGATATAATGACATTGTATGTTGTCATTGATGTCAATATGCTGAAGAAGGTGAGAACCGGCATATGTGAGAACCGGTATAACACTGAGAACCGGCATTTGTGCCAAAGTGAAGCAGTGTATTTGTTTAAGATGAACCGGCATATGGTTATGGGAACCGACACATGGAAGCAGTGTATGACTACCAGTTGGTGGTCTCAACTTCAGGGTTTCCGGTTGAAGTGCTTCAAGCCTGTGTGGCTCAACCGGTGACTATGTGTGATGAGTTAGCATGGTAATGAAGAACAGATTGTGTTGCCACGTAAGCCTTGTGCGTGTGAAGGATCTTGCATGAAGAAGATTGTTCCTATCTACCTTGGGACTGTGCGAAGTCTATAAATGGTGATAACATGTGATGAGTTATCAGTCGCCATGAAATCGGTGGAAAATGAATGATGGAGAATGTCTTGAGATTGGATCAAGATTGTTGCATTTAATGAAGTGTGCTCAACGGTTAGGATTGAATCATTTGAATTCCTTAACCTAACAGGTTTAGGGTTTAGGGTTTATGCTACCAACCTATCTGTTTTCCTATAAGGTCAATGTTATGTTTCTGTCTGAGGTTGTTAGCAAAAGTTGTGAGTGTATATCTAAGAGAAGAGATACGTGATCCTTGCCAGACCGGAGGAGAGAAGTGATATCTACGGAGTGTAAGTGCAGAAGGTGAAGAGGAGCTTAAGTGGATCTGCATTAGCATTGAGTGCTATTATTAGGTCATTGTTTTACCTGTTGATCTTTAACCACTTCATCAGTTGTGAAATCCCTTAACAGGGTAGCCTTAACCGGCTTGCTGTAAATCCTTTAACAAGGTAACTTGAAGCTATTGATTTATGAAGTCCTTTAGCTATTGAGTTCTTGAAATCCTCTAACAAGGTAACCTTTAACAGGTTTTAACCCTTAACCGAGTATTGTAGCCATCCCTTAACCGAGTGATCCCTAACAAGATCAGTTCCTAATAGAACCTGTTGTATCTGTCTTTAACTGAACAAGGCTCCTAACAGAGCGGACTTCTAAAGAGTTCAAAAACAAGCTTGTGGGTATTCATCCCCACCGTGGTTTTTCCCAGTTGGGTTTCCACATGAAAAATATGGGTGTCATGTGTGATGTCTTCTTCATGTGATGCATTGATTGTTTTCTGTTAAGCGGTGATTCATGTTGATCTAGCAGTAATATGTACATCTTTGATGGTAGATTACTTATTCATGTATTAGGGTGAAATAGAAATGAAGTGTTAGATTGTATGAGAAGATAAGTGTCAACCGGCATATGCTTGTCTCAGTCATTCTGAGTTTTGCCGGTTGTACTATGTTTAAGGACCAGTGTCTGTCAATACACTATGTCTACTGACAAACCGGTTTTAGGTTGTGTTTTTGTCTGTATTGATTCACCCCCCCCCCCTCTCAGTACTGGTTTGGTACTATTCGTTCATCATTGAGTTATCAATTGGTATCAGAGCAAACCTCCAGATCCTCTATGTTGTAAGCTTAACCGCTTGAGGAAAAGATCCTATTGAAATGATGAAGAGGGAAGGTCCAAAGTTCAACAGAGATAATTTCAGTATATGGAAAGATAGAATGAAGATATACATCAGAAGCATGGGTGCTCAACACTAGAGCTATGTTGAGAATGCTTATGTAGCCCCTACCGGTACTCTTACCGATGACCAAAAGAGAGAAATGCAGGAGAATGGGCAAGTCATGGAAGCCCTAATTAGTAGTTTATCTGACATTGAGTTTATTGATGTCCAAGATAAAGTAAATCCCAAAGAAGTATGGGATGCTCTTGAAAATATCTATAGTGGTGATGAGCATGTAAAACAAGCCGAGGAAGAAATCCTTAGAGGGAAGTTTGAAGACATGCGGATGGTTGAGGGTGAGATGATTCAACAGTATGGAATAAGAATCAAAACTATTGTCGGAGATATCAAGAGTGCAGGTGGTACCATGGAAGATGCCACTGTGGTCAACAAAGTTGTGAGATCCTTATTACCAGTCTATGAAATAAGGGTTGCAGCTATTTAGGAGTTGAGGTCAATAGACAAGACTAAGGTATCCCTAGACTCCATCATTGCAAAACTGACTGCTTATGAGCTAAATAGTTTTGATGGCAGTGTTCAAAAGACTGAATCAGCTTTTAAAGCTTCTACTGTATCATCCAGAAAAGGAAAAGAAGCAAGCACCAGTGATGGAACAAGACAGAGTAAAGTAATGGATGATGAGGAGTTTCTGATGGAATTTGAAGCTCTCCTTGCCAAGAAACTTCCTAAAGGAACTGGTAAATACAGAGATAACCTTCCTTTGAAATGTTTTTCTTGCAACCGGATAGGACATATTGTTGTAAACTATCCTAATGGTGATAACAAGGACAAACCAGAAAGGTTCAAGAAATTCAAAGGAGGAAACCGGAGAAACTGTCTTGTGGCAGTTGATGAAGGTGTCACAGATGAGGAATCAGAGGATGAAGAAAATGAAGATATTGTGTTTGTTGTTGTCAAGGAAGATGCATCAGACAAAAAAGCTCTTGTCTCCCAGTTTGATAATTCCAATGAGTGGATCATTGACAGTGGTTGTTCTCACCATATGACTGGTGACCAGAGCAAGTTTTTGTCCTTGGAAGAGTATGATGGTGGTGTGGTTCGCTTTCGTAATGATGCACCATGCATGGTCAAAGGCAGAGGGTCCATCTCTCTGAATGGAAAGAGTAGTGCTAAGAATGTGTATTGGGTTGAAGGTCTCAGACACAACCTTCTAAGTGTAGCCCAGCTGAATGACAGTGGTCTCACTCTAGAATTCAAGAATGGAGTGTGCAGAATCAAAGGGAACAATGGTGAACTGGTGGCCACCGGCATGTAGACCAAAGGTAACCTATTTTAGCTGAATGCAAATATAAGTACATGTCTTATGGCTAAGTTTGATGATAGCTGGATATGGTATAGGAGACTCTGCCATGTAAACTTTGATAACATTGTGAAGGCTAGTAAGATCAAGGCACTTAGAGGGTTGTTGGTGCTAACCAAACCGGATAATACCTTGTGCAGAGAGTGTCAATTGGGGAAAATGTCTTCCTCAACTCTTAAAGGTAAACCTTTCACTGCTGACAATTTGCTTGATCTTGTGCATACTGACTTGTGTGGTCCTATGAAAACTAGAAGTGTGTAGGGTGATAGGTACTTCATGATTCCCACTGATGACTGCTCAAGAATGATGTGGGTCACATTCTTGAAAGATAAGTCTGAAGCTTTTGTAAAGTTCAAAGCGTTCAGAGAATTAGTGGAGAAGGAAAGCAACAAAAGGATCAAGTGCCTGAGAACTGATCAAGGAGGGGAATTCACTTCCAGTGAATTCAACAAATACTATGAAGAACATGGCATCAAGAGGCAACTGTCTACCCCCCAGACTCCATAGCAGAATGGCCTAGTAGAGAGGAATAACCGGACTATGGTTGAAGCAGCTAGAACCATGTTGATTCAAGGAAAGGTAGCTCACACCTTTTGGAGAGAAGTGGTGAGCACTGCAGTCTACACAATGAACCGGGTACTCATCAAGAAAGGTAAGGACAAAACTCCTTATGAGCATTGGACCGGTAAGACACCTGTGGTTAGCTACTTTAGAGTGTTTGGTAGAAAATGTTACATCAAGAGGAGTGAACACCAGAGAAAATTTGATGCAAAATGTGATGAGGGAATATTCCTAGGGTATTCCACTAAGAGCAAAGCTCTCAAGTGTTTCAATAATAGGACTCAGAGAATTATGGAAAGTATCAATGTAAGAGTTGATGAAACCTCTGAGAAAACTGAGGAAACCGACAGTGAGCAAGTGGTAAATGAACTGGTTGTAACCTTCTGGGAACCGTTTGTCATTCAACCAAGTACTAGTAATAGTGTTCCTACACTGGCAGATGTAGATGTTGATACTGATGGAGATGAGGATGAAGAAGAAAAGAAAGAGGAATATGTTAAGACCATTCCTCGGTATGTTAAGCTGAATCATGATCCTAGGCAGATCATAGGGGATAAGGATGTTGGAATCCTTACAAGAAGAAAGGTCAGAGAAAGCTCATGTTTGATCTCTGAATTTGAGCCTAAGTCATTCAAAGAGGCACATAAAGATGAAGACTGGATCAAGGCAATGGAAGAGGAACTTGACCAGATAGAGAAAAATTGTACATGGTCATTAGTACCCAGACCGGAGCATAAAAATGTCATTGGTACCAAATGGGTTTTCAAGAATAAGTTGAATGAGGATGGCACGGTGATTAGAAACAAAGCCAGATTGGTGTGTAAAGGGTATGCTCAAGAAGAAGGAGAAGATTATGGAGAAACCTTTGCTCCAGAAGCAAGATTGGAAGGAGTTTGTATGCTTCTTGCATATGCAGCTTTTAAAGGATTCAAAGTATACCAAATGTATGTAAAATCTGCATTCCTAAATGGAGTACTTGAAGAGGTATACATAGAGCAACCAGATGGGTTTGCCCTATCTGAAGATAGTGACATGGTGTGTAGGCTACATAAAGCCTTATATGGTCTAAAGTAGGCACCTAGAGCATGGTATGAACGTCTGCACTCCCATCTTGTGAAAATTGGATTTGAGAGAATTAGTGAAGATAGCAATATCTACTTGAAAACTGAAGGAGATCAGATTTTGATCTATGAGGTATTTGTTGATGACATTATCTTTGGTGGAGATGACAAGATGAGTCATGAGTTTACAGATGAGATGAAGAAGGAGTTTGAAATGTCACTCATAGGGGAGATTAAGTTCTTCATTGGACTGCAGATTCAGTAGATGAAAGATGGAATCTTTATCACTCAGTCCAAGTATGTCAAAGAGGTGTTGAAGACATTTGGCATGGAAGATAGCAAACTAGTTGGTACACCAATGGTGACCGGTTGTAAACTATCCAAAGAGGATGACTTAGCATTGGTTGATGAGAAGGAATACCGATCAATGATTGTAAGTTGCATTATATAGTGCATAGCAGACCGAATATTGCTCATGCAGTTGGCATTACTGCAAGGTTCCAAAAAAGTCCAAGAGAATCCCACTTGGTTGCAGTCAAGCAGATTCTTAGGTATCTAAAGGGAACAGTTGACTATGGATTGTGGTATCCATATAGTAATGATTTCAACCTGAAAGTATTCACAGATGCTAATTGGACAAGTAATGTGGATGACTGGAAGAGCACAACTGGTGGAGCATTCTTTCTCAGTGGTAGACTAGTCTCATGGATGAGTAAGAAGCAGAGTTGTATCTCTCAATCTACAACGGAAGCAGAGTATGTTGCAGCTTTCATGAACTGCACTCAGACAATCTGGATGAAGCATGTATTAAATGGCTTCAAAGTTCCTGTATCTAAACCAGTAAGCATATTCTGTGATAACACAAGTGCTATCAATATTTCAAAGAATCTGGTCTTACATTCTAGAACCAAGCACTTTGAGCTTAAGTATCATTTCTTGAGGGAAAAGGTTTAGAACAAAGAGATTGCACTGGAACATGTTTCCAGCAAGGAACAATTAGCAGACATATTCACCAAGCCTCTCCCAAAGGCAACATTTACCCACTTGAGAGGTGAATTAGGGGTGTTACCCCTTTAGGAGGTGAACTAAAGGTATGTGCTCCAAATGAGTTAGGTATTGCATGATCAAATATTTTCAGGATTGATGTGTTGAAGGATGCTACTTCTCAGGGGGAGCAGCATAATGGAACGGGGAAGCTTGTGCCTCCACTTTGGCATTGTTGTCAAAGGGGGAGAAGATGTGAAGTGGAGAAGATATCTGCAGAAATGTGGGGAGAAGATGTGAAGTAGAGAGATATCTTTGTATATTTCCATCAATGCCAAAGGGGGAGATTGTTGGCATTATGTGAACCGGTATAAGAACCGGTATGAGGATATAATGACATTGTATGTTGTCATTGATGTCAATATGTTGAAGAAGGTGAGAACCGGCATATGTGAGAACCAGTATAACACTGAGAACCGGTATTTGTGCCAAAGTGAAGCAGTGTGTTTGTTTAAGATGAACTGGCATATGGTTATGGGAACCGGCACATGGAAGCGGTGTATGACTACCAGTTGGTGGTCTCAACTTCAGGGTTTCTAGTTGAAGTGCTTCAAGCCTGTGTGGCTCAACCGGTGACTGTGTGTGATGAGTTAGCATGGTAATGAAGAATAGATCATGTTTCCACGTAAGCCTTGTGCATCTGAAGGATCTTGCATGAAGAAGATTGTTCCTATCTACCTCTGGATTGTGCGAAGTCTGTAAACGGTGATAATATGTGATGGGTTACCAGCCACCATGAAATCAGTGGAAAATGAACGATGGAGAATGTCTTGAGATTGGATCAAGACTATTGCATTTAATGAATTATGCTCAATGATCAGGATTGAACCATTTGAATTCCTTAACCCAACAAGTTTAGGGTTTAGCATTTATGCTACCGACCTATCTGTTTTCCTATAAGGTCGATGTTATGTTTCTATCTGAGGTTGTTGGCAAAAGTTGTGAGTGCGTATCTAAGAGAAGAGATACGTGATCCTTGCCAGACTGGAGGAGAGAAGTGACATCTGCAGAGTGTAAGTGCAGAAGGTGAAGAGGAGCTTAAGTGGATCTGCATTGGCATTGAGTGCTATTATCAGGTCATTGTTTTACCTGTTGATCTTTAACCACTTCTACAATTGTGAAATCCCTTAATAGGGTAGCCTTAACCGGTTTGCTGTAAATCATTTAATAGGGTAACTTGAAGCTATTGATTTATGAAGTCCTTTAGCTATTGAGTTCTTGAAATCCTCTAACAAGGTAACCTTTAATAGGGTTTAACCCTTAACTGGGTATTGTAGCCATCCCTTAACCGGGTGATCCCTAACAAGATCGGTTCCTAACAGAACCTGTTGTATTTGTCTTTAACCGGACAAGGCTCCTAATAGAGCGGACTTCTAAAGAGTTCACAAACAAGCTTGTGGGTATTCATCCCCACCGTGGTTTTTCCCAATTGGGTTTCCATGTGAAAAATATGGGTTTCATGTGTGATGTCTTCTTCATGTGATGCATTGATTGTTTTCTGTTAAGCGGTGATTCATGTTGATCTTGCAGTAATATGTACATCTTTGATGGTAGATTACTTGTTCATGTATTAGGGTGAAATAGAAATGAAGTGTTAGATTGTATGAGAAGATAAGTGTCAACCGGTATATGCTTGTCTCAGTCATTCTGAGTTTTGTAGGTTGTACTCTGTTTAAGGATCGGTGTCTGTCAATACACTGTGTCTACTGACAAACCGGTTTTAGGTTTGTGTTTTTGTCTGTACTGATTCACCCCCCCCCCACTCTCAGTACCGGTTTGGTACTATTCGTTCATCATTGAGTTATCAGGAGGAGTGTTAGCCTCTTGTTCTCAGTTGTGGGAGTGAAAGCTCAACATTTTTGGCAAATAGTTTCAAGTTTTGAATAAAGTTTTTAATCTTGGGGAAGAGGTTATAGTAAGAGAAGACCTCTTAGGTGGAGATAGTTATAAAAAATTGCAATCCTACTATATATTTTGGAGTTGAAGATTGAAATTCTTCAACAGTATGGGAAGGATATAATAGGTATTCGATCTCCCATTCTCTGTGTATTAGAGAAGTACAAGAAGTTTGTAGTGTAGTTATTAGGAGTTTTAGGGCCTGATATGACCAGTGTTGGACATATGGAGGAGGACCAAGTACTCTGCCAGTGGGATGCATATGAGGCATAGCATTTTGCAACTCCTGCTCAGTTCGATGTTGTGTTAATGGATAGGTATTACATATTTGATAACTCAGTGTCAACAGGCCGCAGAAACAATAGAAGATTTGGAAAGTGGAAGAAATAATGCGGAGGAGATTTTGAGGAAGTACAAGTTCACAATCAAACATGTTGTTGATCTTCCTACTGAAGTGATTGAATGTATCATTAGCAATTACAAGACCTGTAAAAAGAAGTGAAAGATAAACATATGGCTGTTAATGATAGAATGGCTGTTGGAAGGAGTTTTGCATGACACCACACTGGGACTTCAACTGCACCTCCAACTTACACTTTAGTTTTGAGCAAAATTTTGCATGACTATGAAAGCTTGGGTCATGCAGCACCGTCTTTGTAGTTCTCTCTCAGTCCCAGTTTTGTAATGGTTAACTGGAGTCTAAGGCAGAGACTTACATGTCAACTGTGACTCTTTGCTTTTTAGTTCTTAATTTAGGTAGATTTATTTCCTAGAATGTAGGACAAGAAACTCTATAAATTGAGGAGTTTGATTCATTTGTAAGGGTCCACAAATTGATGATTTGAGGCCCACTTAGATATTTTTATTTTATTTTTTTGCAGATTGTTATGAACTAGATTATTTTTGTGATACATTCTTTGAAGTTAATACAAGAAATAGCTTATAGATTGTTTGATCTATGTGTATATTCTATTAATTTTTTCTTTGTAGTCTAGTAATGTCTATTGTTTGAAATTGGCAACTTGTTCTGGTCTTACGTTTATTGCTTTGTGAATCATACTGCACACGTAAGTGGCGTATGAGAATTACTGGGATAGACGATAATGTGGTGATATTCTTTCCATGAATTTGTGAGGTTGTTGACTTTGCAGGTTTATTGGAGGTCAGTTATTAAATCATGATTTGGATGATATTGATGATTTTTGGATTGTAGGGTACATACTAACTAGCTCATTAAGTTGTTATTTAATTAGTTTCATTGTTATTTTCTTGTTTCCCTATCTTTGCAATTTATTTCGGAAGAGAATCTTAAATCATAAAATACAAAAAAGTGAAGTTATTGGAAGTTATTGGGATTCATTTAACCAGCAAGCCCCTTCATAGGCACAACCGCATCAACCATTGAGCTACCCATCATCATCGAGACCCGACTATAGAGACCTTGTAATAGTTAGTTTTTCAGAACTTATTCATTTTCAGGAGAGGTGGTGAGTGTTTACACAAATTACCTGACTGTTGGTGAGTGTGTCAAAACACCCATCAACAAAAAGTGGTGCTAGAAGGAGGGTCGAATAATAATCCCCTTAATTTTGAATTCCACGGTCGCACTATTATTTAGCATTGTACTCCCAGGAGATGGACTTTTACCATTCATGCAACCCAACCTCAATTACAAACAAGACGACATCCTTTCCCAGCTTCACACTCTTTCTTGGGATAGTAGAAGGAATCATAGTGATTTGTTTCAAGCTAGACAAGTCCTCAAAAATGAAAGGAAAAAAGTTATACATATAGAAGAAGAGGCCTAAAGGAAACTTCTTGCACAAATAAATCCCCAACCACCTCCTCCACAACTGATAAATTGAGGAACTAAGCTGGATCGTATATCATCTTTCTCTCCAGAGAGGTTTTACAAAGTCCTTAGGAGCAGTTCTTCTCCATTAGACTTAGTAGAGTTAGGACCTGCAACTAGGAAAAATAAAAATAAAGCTAAGAGATAGCCTTCAACATCCTCACCAGCTCAATCATCCACACCCAACGTAGAAGATCAACTGATCCCTAGTCCTCGGCCCATCGTTGCACCTTTTGTAACTCAACATCCACCGTCACCACCTACAATGGCCTACTTTAACCAAGATCACATGCCATTGGGAACTATACTTGGAGGAGTACATGACCTACCTAGGAACCCAGACAAATTTTGTAGTAAGTTCTACTTGACAAGAGCTAGGACTACAAATGAGCATATTGAGGCATTCAAGGATGCAGTGGTTCATAACAACATAGAGCATCAAGACATGGTGTTTAGACTCTTCCCATATTCACTTGTGGAAAATGAGTATAATTGGTACTTGACCTTACCCGCAAATTCCATCAATGGTTGGGATGCTTTGGAGAAGTCTTTTATCAATCAATTTTGAGTATATTTAGATCGTGGGACATTGTACCATCAATTTGCCTCCCTTAGGAAGTTGCCAAATCAACCTTTGACAACTTTTAATATCAACTTTCAAAGGGCATACAAGAGGTTTCAATCTCCTTACCAAGTGGCACAGAATGTTGCAATTGACTCGTATTTGAGAGTTATTGACCCATGGAGCGCTATGTTTATCAAGAAAAGTGTACCTGAAGATCAAAGAGATACCCTCGCAAAAGTTTATGCATTGGCGGTTAACATGAATCAAGAACTGAATCAAACACCTGGGGGAATTGGGTACAACTTACCCATAGGAGTAAACCAAGGAAATCACAACCAACTCCTCAAGGTACCATCTTCTCTACCAATATGAGCCCCAAAAATGAACCTGGTACCAATTTATGTGTCTCATCCTCAGGCTAACCAATAGTTTTCTGCTCAAGCTTTAACTTGTTAGAGAAATACCAACGTTGCCCCTATTCAAACATAGTATGTAGGTCAGGTACAAGGGAAAAATCAATAGTTGGGTAATCCCCACATAGAAAACCAAGCCTCAACTATGATGCCCGAGGGTCAAGGATCACACATATCCGCTGAAGTAGAAGCATTGAAGAAGATGATTTCACAAGTTACTTCAAATCTGAGTCAACTGAAGATAAATCCTCTGGGAGGGTATAACCAATCCCAAACATACAATAATCAGTGAAACTATAACAATCAAAATCAAAACCAAAGGTATAACTCCAAGTTGTATAATAGACAGTCGAACATGGGTCCAAACAACGGTGGGGTGAACCATGACCATCTTGATGCGAGAGACAACCCAAATAATACACAAAGCATTAACCTTGCTAATATGAATTTATTGACTAATTGGTGTAAGTTGCATGATATAAAATCGCACTCGGAAGTCAAATGCACCCAGTTTGAAAAGATCATTAGGATTACTCAGGTTGATTCTAAACTGGCACGTTTCTCCAATGAGGAACCAGAAAAGGTTAATACAGCAATGTCGGTTGATACATTCCTATACAAGGAGTTCCAAGAAAAAGTTCAAGGTGAATCGTGTGTCTATGATGCTCAATATTTTCAAGCCAGGAATAATTACAACCTCAGAAGCCAAGGCAAGGCTCCATTGACAGAACCACCTCCCCCAAAGGGTGGATTTGTATTGCCTGATGCAAATGCTAGTAATAATCCTCCCCCTCCTCAAGTTTTTCAAGGAGCACGTCCTAGACAAAGTCAAGGACAATAATATGTTTTGAAAGGATCTTTTGATGTTAATAAGGAGATGGAGAGGACTGCAACCACTATGTCCCTAATGGAGGTACTGAGATATTGCCCCGGACAAAAGAAGGCTCTCCTTAATAAGTTGGAACAACGAGAGTCTCAGAGAAATGAGGTTAAGATGGCTGACTTGAATGAAGTTAATGCCAATATCATTAATGATGCCATCAAAAACCTGCCACTTCTACTCAGTTTGAAAATATGTGGAAAGAACTTATACACTTGTTTGATAGATTCAAGCACATCTAGAAATGTAATGCCTTACTCTATATGTCAGAAGCTTGGTCTCAACCCAATGCATGCAAACAGCAAGGTGGTACAATTGGATAAGACTGAGGTCAATGTGATTGGGGAATTGAAAGACGTATACATCCAGTTGAGCATTGATCGACACATATCCCATTATATTGATATACAAGTGGTTGATATTCCTGAAGTATATGGGATGCTTCTTAGTAGAGATTGGTCAAAAACTTTGGGAGGTTACTTCTCTACCTATTTTATATACTTATGGCTTCCTTGGAAAGGAGTAAGTAACCAGATCCAAATTGACAATGAGCCTAAATTGAAGAAGTTAGTCACAGAATATGGAGCTCCCAATGAGGTGGCATATGTTGAAGTGAGTCTAGGAGTCTATAGAGTAAATGAAATTGTCACTTTTTTTGCACCTATAGTTCCCCAGTCTCATCGAATTGATATGGCAAAGCATAAAGTGAGGATTAAAGATTTTATTGCCAGAATAAAACAAGGGATGTCCCTGTTATGAGATGACATTAAAGTGAAAGATTTGTTACTCCCACAGTGGTGTAGGATACATCATCAAGAACATTCAGAGATATGTTGTATTCCTTGCCAAAATGAGGTTATGAAGTCGATGAGTCTAGTCCCTTGTGAGGATACTAATTATAGTGCCAAAGTGGAAGAAATTCAATTGCCAAACCAAGAGAGATTAATTCTCCAAAGGGAGGATGTTATAATAGAAACTTCCCAACTAGAGCAATGCAAGAAGGAGATCCTTATAGTTGATATAGGAAAGAAAGGGAATGAGGAGACTCCACCCAAGCAAGAGAATGAAGAAACTCAATCTCCCATGCAGCTTCAAGTAGAGCAGTCCATGCCCAATACGCTTGAAGTACTCATGGAACTTGTAAATGAACAACCTCAGATGTTAGAAGACCTTGAACTCAAGGAACAACAACCACTTTTGGAAACTAATCTTCCTCCATTAATCACTAAACCTAAGTCGAAGACTGTAAAGAAATTAAAAGATGAAATATGGTTTCTAAAGTTTGATGGGTCTAGATCCAAGCAAGGCAGTGGAGCAAGAGTCGAGTTAACCAGTCCCAAAGGGAAGACCTTTCTAGCCTCCTATTGACTCCAATTCCCTTGCACTAACAATATTACTAAGTATGAGGCCCTAATTAGGGTACTACTCTTTGCTCATAAGAAGGGAGCCAAATGCTTAAGACTGCAAGGAGATTCTAAATTGGTAGTTAAGCAAGTAAGAAGCCAATATGCATGTTAGGACAAAAGGTTAGCAGCATATAGGAACAGAGTATGGGGGTTGGTTGAAGATTTTGATGCTTTCAATATCTAGTTGGTGCCTAGTAAAGTAAACAGGATATTAGATGCATTGTCTATAGCAGCAAGTACACTAGAACCAGTAAGTCAATCTCCTTTGAAGATATTTTCCATAGAGCTGGTCTCCACACCTATTGTGCCAATAACATCAAACACTTTCAAGTCTTTAAGGATGATACACACATTCTAGCTTTCCTTGCTAATTCAGGGGCTTTTGAACAAAAAATATTTGATGAAAAGGATAGATTAGATGATGTTGATGAAGAGGGTGATGAAGAAATCATAAATTTGCCTACAAATGTCATTCCCAAAGGTATGGTCACTCTAGAAAGGCTTTTTTATTCTGACCCCAAGATAAAGGAAAGTTTGACCATGAATTCAGATGCTGGCAAATATGAACCACATAATATTGGTCCAAAAGGTCAGGAGAAGATAGTATACATTGACAAGATTTGCACTCCCACTGAAAGGGAGATAATTATACAAATCTTAAAAGAGTACGTTGATGTTATAGCATGGGGATATGAGGACCTCAAAAAATTTGATACATCTATCATCACTCATGTTATACCTTTGAAACTCAATACAAAGCCATTCAGACAGAAGTAGTGACTGGTCAATTCATTTATCGAGCTCTTAATTTTTAAAGAAGTACAAAAGCTTCTTAATGTTAGGATCATCTTCCCAGTCCATCACTCTACTTGGGTCGCAAATTTGGTGTCGGTAAGGAAAAAGAATGGGTAAATTCATCTTTGTGTTTATTTTCGCAACCTCAATAAGGCATTAGAAAAGGACAATTACCTACTCCCTTCCCTAGATGAGGTATTGCAAGTTGTTAATGGTTCATAGATGATGTCATTCCTAGATGGTTATTCTGGATATAACCAAGTTTTGGTGAACCATGAAGACCACATGAAAATAGCGTTTACCAAGAAGTGGAGAACGTATGCATACCATAAGATGTTGTTTGGGTTAATTAATGTCAGAGCAACATTCCAGAGAGCGATGGATATAGCTTTCAAAGACTTGATTGGAAAATGTATTATTATATATATGGATGACCTGACTATATTTTCTAAAGTTAGAGGAGATCACCCGAACCACCTCCACAAAGTTCTAGAAAGATGCCAAAGATATGGAATATCCCTTAATCCAAAAAAGTGTGTATTCGGCATGGCCGAAGGGAAGCTCCTCAGTCATGCAATCTTTGAAAGAGGTATATCCATAGACCCGGATCAAGTAGATGCATTGTTAAAATTGAAGATGCGTAGAAGTAAAAAGGAGATGAGATCTTTCTTCGGGAAGATCAATTTTGTCAGAAAGTTTATCACTGGGTTTGTAGAGATAGTCAATCCACTAAATGAAATGATGAAGAAGGATGCTAAGACTGAATGGACTACAGAAGAAAGAGAGGTGTTCGCCCAAATCAAGAGGTCCATTGTAGAAGCTCCTGTACTGACTAGTCCTGACTATACTTTGCTATTTTATATATATTATTTTACTTTGTTGCATTCAGGTGTTGTTGTTCTGACATAGAGGCAAGTAGGGGATGAGAAACCCATCACATTCATGAGCTCCCCTTTTGAAAGTGTTGAGGTGAGATATTCTTCTCTTGAGAAATAGGATTTTTATTTAGTGAGAGCAGTCAAGAAATTCAGACTATATATCTTCAGGAGCAAAATATACGCAATTGTACCTGATCAAGTAGTTAAGTCACTGTTTATGCAATCAGAGATGGGAGAACATCAAGGGAAATGGATGGCTATTTTATAAGAGTTTGATCTAGAAATGCATCCAATGAAGTTAGTTAGAGGCCAGGGTCTGTCTCAAGCTATGGTGACTAATATACCTCAAATCTAGTGCCAACAGTATACATTGCAGTCATTCACTCAGGACCCATGGTACACTAATTTGGTTTTTATCTTGTTGAATAACAAGTGTCTTGAGAGGTTGACAACCACACAAAGATGAGCTTTAAAGCTCAAAAGTGCCAATTATATGATCAAGGATTCGGCATTTTATAGGAAGAACTACAAAGGTATTTACCTTCAATGTCTTGATCATCAAGAAGTCCGCAAAATGATCGAGGAATTCCATGGGAAATATGGTATAAGCCATGGATCAGCAAACACTCTTGCACATCAGATTTTGAAGGTTGGGTACTACTGGCCTAGTATTTGTAAAGATACTCATGAACATGTTCGTCATTGCCATACATGCCAAACTACAGCTTCCAGAGAAAGGAATCCTGCCATGCCTCTGCAACAAGTGTTTGAGGTAAGACCATTTGCCCAATGGGCATTGGATTTCGTAGGTGTCATTAATCCTAATTCGTCTGTAGGACACAAGTTCATTCTCACAACAATGGATTATTGCACCCGATGGACGGAGGCAATAGCATGTAGGAATGCTACTATAGAGGTTGTTCTTAAATTCCTTGATGAACACATCGTCACCAAGTTTGGTATGACTTTCGCTCTGGTATGTGACAATGGACCTACTTTTACTTCAACACAATTAATGCAATGGTCATATGAGTATAAGTGATATTGAAATTCTCATCTAATTACTATCCACAAGGTAATGGAGTAGTTGAATCCACAAATAAGAATATTTTAGATGTTATTAAGAAGCTACTTGAAAAAAATCCCAGGGATTGGCACAATCAGTTGAGTTACACCCTATGGGCTAATCAAACCAAAGTGAAAGCCGCCCTAGGAAATTCTTCATATTACCTTGTTTATGGAAAAACCCCTATTTTCCTGGTCAATTTACAAATACCTGTCCTCTAGCTAATGAAAGAACTTAAAATTGAGGATCAGGTAGAAGTTTGTCCTCTGAATCTATTAAAACTTGATGAGAAAAGGATTAATACCCTACAACACTTCGCTAAGCATCAAGCAGTTGTTACGCGATGGTTTGATAAAAGAGCCAAGGTGAAAGCCTTTCAGATCTCTGACTTAGTTCTATTATGGGAAAAGGCCAAGGAAAAGAAGGGTGATCACCATAAGTTTGATAAGTTGTGGTTAGGTCCTTACCAGGTTGCTGAAATTTAGGAGAGAACACTTCTAGGTTGACCTCTTTGACTAGAGAACTTGTACCATTGCCCGTCAATGGTTAGTTTCTCAAGCACTTTTTTGGTTAATCTGCAGTGGAGCTTGACCTATTGTACTATAGTAGATTAGCTATTTTTGTTTTGTTTGCATGTTTGTTGCATGTTTTCATTTTTTTTGTTGCGTTCCTGTTTCCGTTTCTGTTTTGTTTGCTTGTTTAGTTTGGTTTTGTTTCATTTCTTGTGTCGGGATACATGTTTATTCTCAAGAATTCTGAAGGGTAGGTGTTCTTTGCATAACAGATTACGGAATTTGGAGAGATTTTGACTCTTTGCTCTTTACAGCTTCATTAATATTTGGTTAATTTTGAAACCTTTGTCTACACTCGTCCAAGGTGGTATATAATAGTTTAAATATTATTTGAGTTCTTGACTCTCACTTGGAAGAGGCTAACCTAATTACTTAGCACTACCATCACATTAAGTTACATCAAAAAAATTTGTAAGGTATCAAATGAACTTGTTTCTTACTGAAAAATTAAAAGTCAGGATGTTTCACATTGTCCATCATGGCTCCCAACCCAGTGATTGACTTCAATGTCTAAAAGTTGCTTAAAGGTTATGAAAGAAATAATCCTTCTGTATTTTATAATGTGAACAAATGGTCTAAAAAAATGAAAGAGAAAAGAAAAGATCCACTTAAAGTGACTAAACTTGGGTGATTCAAGTAATCTCCATCGGGGCTATGGACGCCTGGCTGGCAGTGGAGCTCTGTTTGATGGGAGCCAGAGGTATCTCTGTCGGAGCTATGAACACCTCCCTGGCAGTAGAGCTATGCCCAAGATAACCTTGCATGAAACACATTGGTTGACTTCACCTGTGTAGCTTGCGCTCAATTTGTTGGCATTGTGTTGTCATTGATGTCAACCGGTATGGGATGACTACTGGTATAAGAGATGTATGTGCAACACTGTCATGGATGAGTACAGGATGAGATATCTTTGATATCACCTTGTGTTGCAGAACACCGATAAGGTAAGGGAGAGAGTGTCATTCAGAGGAATGATCACTAAGGTCACCAGTACACAAGTTAGTGTCTGACTTGTGTGGATGAAATGGACAGGTTACTGGTACAGTGTATCACCGATAAGGAGAGTATGTCAACTGGTAAGTGAAGTGTTGACAATGAGCAGGATGCTTGGATGTTGTTTGTGATGAAGAGCCAGAATGTTACCTAAATCACATCAACATCAAAGGAGAAGAATGAACAAGTCATCGGTATGCTGTGTGGATGACGAATAGTAGGACTCCCACTGGATAGAGATGTAGTCACCATGTAAAGTGATGAATGACAATGAATGTGCTCACACCAGATCACATGTTCATGTTTGAAGATGTGTTGCACAAACAGGGAAGCCACATGAGTGCATTGCAGGATCCAGATGACAAGGTATCACTCCACCAATAAGTGGAGCTTATCTCCTACTATGCATAATGTGCATTATAATTCTATGAGATAAGGAAGAAGAGGTAAAGGCAAGTGTTTGAAGGCTCACACCGGATCTACCAGTGAAATAAAGGAATGCCTCAAGTGCATGAAATCAAGGTTATGCACTGGACCGATAGAGAAGGCATTTTGGGATGCCGGTGCAGATGAAGAGTGATGGGTTTGTCACTCTGAAAAACTAGTTGAGATATGATCTGAGCTAATCAGGGAGAAGGCAAGGCTAAGCAGATTCAGATAGAGGAAAATGGTTGGATTGAAGATGGAGTTTGTTGAAGGTTGATGACATCGTGTCATTAAGAGTGTTTACTAGTATGTAATTCCACCAGTAATATGGACAAGGTGCAGATGCAGAAGACTTCCCACCTGATGAAAATGAGCATGCTATGGATAGATATGTGTGGTGATCAGTTGAGGTGTTCCACCGGTAGTTCAGCAAAGAGAAGACATGAAGGTTAACTGGTAAAGTGTGAGATACTGGCAAGGTTGGTGAACCGGTAGAAAAGAAGAACCGATTGAGTGTTTGGTCGGTGATCCTGTTTGAATTGACACAAAGGTCCAAGCTGGCAGTTGGTCGACAAAGGTGCCATGTGGAGTCAAGATGGTGACATGCATGCAACGGTAGATGGAGTGTGCATCAACAAGGTTGTTGCAGAGTTGGTAGATATTAATGGTAGACCTCATGAATCATGGGATGTGTTGCAAAGGCGTTGTAGAGGTGTGCAGCTCAAGGAAGGTCAAACATAGATGATAGATGAGATGCATCGATTGATGCAAAGTGTCCAGATGCATAATGAATTTGGTGATGAAATCTGCAGAACCATTTATGGTGATTGATCGAGTGTCTCACCGACTGACTATCCATGTTTGCTAAACATAGAAAACATGTTTTTGAAGGCACGCTAATGGCAGTGATATGCAGATAGTTGTCTGGGAGATTAGATCGATAAGATCTGATTGGATTTGGTTTGCCTCGAGGTTGATGAGGAAACCCTAATCGCCTGAGATTTGAAGTGGCTTTTGGCAGGAAAACTAGGTGATAAATAAGGAAGCCAAAATCATTGAAGGTTGTTGTTGAAGGGGAGAGTGTTGCTTTTGCAAGGAAGAGCAAATCAGTCAAGTACTCAATGAGTATCTAAAAAGAGACTGTGTGTGAGAGTGAGAATCAAGTTGAGAGGATCAACCGGCAATGGTGAGGAACCAGTAGTCTGCAAGTGAGTCTGTGAGAGAAGTATAAACCAGTAGAGAAGAGTTGCAGAAGAGTGCGGAGTAGACAAGAAGGAACTGGCAGAAGAAAGAACCGGTGGAGAGTAGCAGAGCAGTTGAGAGAAAAGACAATCAGTAGATAGTATAGGCAAAGACAGAGAGAGAACTGATAGAGGAGGAGAAGAGGTTGAACCGATAAGGTTGCAGCAAGAGATAAGATTGCAGCAGTGTTTGGGTAAGGTAGAGAACCAGCAATTAACTAGATAGAAGATCCAGCAGAGAGATTCAAAGAAGAGTTACAAAATCCATTTGTAACAAGGATATTAACTTGAAAATGATTATGTTTTGTACTCACTGAGTTGGAGCTTGGTGCAGGGGTTGTAGATCCTTGGGTTGGTGCCCTAAAATCAGGGGTTGGTGCTCCTTGGGTTGGTGATCCTTAGGTTGGTGCCCTAAATCAGAGGTTGGTGATCCTTGGGTTGGTGCCCTAAAAACTGTAATCAGATCTTTTACATTGTGGGGCTGGATTGGAGCAGTAGTCTCTCCCAGCATTTCTCACTGAGGTTTTTCCCATCTTGGGTTTTCCTCGTATATGTTGGTGTTATGTGATGTCCCTCTTGTGTGAATGCATTTGTGTTTAGTCTCCTCACTAACCGGTAAGTTTGCATTTAGTTAGATCTGTTAATCGGTATACTCACATAAGGATAGTTAAAGGGAAAAGTTTGAGAACCACTAATTCACCCCTCTCTCAGTGGTGCATTGTGTCTAGCACAATTTCCTTTGTTTGTCTTCATTGTTGAGAATGATGGAGTAATAAATCATTTGCACACACTTAAGAGTTAATTTTGTTCAGTTCTAGACTTGGTTGTGTGTTCATTAGTTCACTCATCTTTTCTCTCTTATATATAGTTTTGAATGATAGTAGCCTTAGGTGTCAGGTTATATCAGAGATTCTGAAGTTCTAAAATTCCTAAAGTCATTTTTCCCAGATAGGCGCCATTTGTTATGCCCTACATACCTAACCCCATTAGTTTCCTTGTCTTGAAAATATGGGTCCCTCCTTTTTTTCTTTTTGGAGCTTTGTTTTTTTAGTTTTTGCCATGACACTTCGGAACTCTGGAACCCCAAAGTCCCGAGGTGTCCTTTTCCTATTTTTGAAGTCCTACCCCAAAACTCCAAAACCTCGAAGTTCTGAGGTAGGCACTTGTTTTTGGTTGTGTTCTTACCTCGGAACCCCGGAGCTCCGGAGTTCTGAGGTAGGCTATTTTTTCTTGTGTTTGTCACGACCCCGGAACCTCGGAGTCCCAAAATCATTCCTTGTCTCTTTTCATCATTGAAGCCTCAGAATTCTGGAGTCCCAGGATTCTGAGTTCTTCATGTTTTGTTGTTAGTCATTTCAGAACCCCAAAACCTTAGAGTCCAAAATTTATGTTGTCTTTGCAATCCCGGAGTCCCGAAGTTGCTTTGCTTGTTTTTCTTAGTCCACCTCAGAACCCCAGAACCCCAGAATCTAGAGGTTCCCCTGCTTGTTTTTTACCATGGAACCCCAGAGTTCCAAGGTCTGTTTGGCTTTTCTTGTTTGTTGACTTCGGAAGTCCGAAACCCTGGACTCCTGAGGTCGTGTTTAAGGTAATCGTATGAACATAATTTCGGGGGTATAAATAGAGGAAATAAAAATTTTGAGCTCATTTGTGCATTTAGATTTTTAGACTTCCTTGCTCTGCCTCCCACCTACGCGCATCCACATCACCAAGTTTTTGAGGTTTTTCTTCCACTAGGTTGGCAGTTTTTTTTTTCCCTCTTTGTGTTTTCTCATTTAGATCTTTTAGTTTTTTAGCTTAGATTTGTTTTTTTAGTTTTTTTTTCTTGTTTTGCATGTTTTAATTGATATATTTGATGATGTGATGGGATAATTTGTGGTTCTTTCTTGCAGCTCAGAAAAATTAGATGGACCCAACTTCCAGCAAGAAAGGTAAGGAATTGGAGACTCCCCACAACCATGAAGTGTCATTATCAGGGGTAGGTTTATGTTTCAAAACTGGATGATCAAATCAAATGGGTAACTGACATAGAGGTAAGACATGTTAAATTAGAGGATAATGCAACAGAATTGGATAAACCAAGGCTAGAAGCTCCTTACAAGAGAATCAAGAGATCGGGGCTCGTGGAAGCAATTGTTTTTCCTCAATCTATCCAAGCTCTCGAATTCATTATGACCATGGAACACTTCTACAATACATACACTAGGAAGTGCATCGATGCCCAAGGAAGGACAGTAATAGATTTATCTACTAATATGTTGGGATATGTGTTTTGTATTCCTTCAAGAGAAAAAGAGGTGTTGTTAACAACTAAGGAAGAAGTCGCCGAAGTATGGGATGGGGATACTGCTTCGAGGAAAAGGCATATGAATGAAAATTTTCTCGAGGAGGAGATAAAAATAGGATTAAAGGCCATTGACATTCTAAGGGCATATTTCAAGGAGCCACAATGTGACCTGATTATTATGTTGAGCAAGGCCTTCAGCAAGAGAGATTGCCGACACTTCCACCGATGGATTTTCACTACATGACTATTGTTCTGATTGGCAAGAAATATTTTAATTGGGCTTAGATATTATCAGACAATAAATATAAGCAATTGGTATATGTGCATAAAATGAATAAATTCTTCTTCACTTCATATGTTGTCTGGGTAGTGGCTCGAGCAGGAAAATTTCCAGGGTTGCAAACAAAGGGCCAACTCGGAGATGAGGAAGGACAAAAGAAGGTGTGGGAGTATTACACCCAACTCCCTCTAGGCAATGCAAAGGCACATTACAAAAGAATAAACGATGCCTTCCTTTTCCATGTCATCATCAAACTCACAGGTGATACAGGTTATAGAATAAGCCCAAAAGCAATGGCCATAATCAAGGAATGGGCATGTTGGTTCATTCCAAACAAGCATTCCACGTATATTAGTGTCAGAGGATTCACAAGGAGCCCTATGCTACTGCCAAGATACTGTAATGACCACATTATATTATTAGAGTATGTCAGGAAGATGCTTGGGTTGCAATCACTTTTGTCTTCAAAACATAAGACAAGTGTGGATTTTTCAGTTTCTATTGGTTATTTTTCTTGTTCTAAGATTCGGGTAGCTAAGACAGCAAAGCAAGAGTTGCAAGATCTAAATTTAAAAGAATTCGGTTATGCTCGAGAGTATTATAACCCATACAGAAAACTAAAGCAAATAATGCCAAAGGCATGTGAGGGGCATAAGTCAAGATTGGAGGATTTTTGGGTTAACATCCAAGATAGTTTTGAAGTCAGAGAGAAATAGTATTCCAGGCTCTCAGTTCCGCAGATAAGGAATTTTGAAATAGAGACCAATCTCCCTAAAGAGTTAAGGGATGATGGTGATTTATTAGACCCTACATATAAGGAATGGGAAATTGATAAGAAGCCCCTCTCTTCAATCAGATGGTCAAGGCATGAAGAGGTGGATATAGATAGAGTAACTCAAACTATTATAAATAGAACTAGGCAATCGCTAAGTTTGAGGGTTAAGTCGAGCGCTTTGAAGGGGAGCAAAAGGAATCAACCTTAGGTGTTCCTCAGCCAAGGGCTCATATGGAGTATTCCTAAAGGACACGGTCCAGTTGCAGAAAGAATACCTCTATGGACCCAAAAGAGGCTATGCAACATGAAGAAAGTATTGAGGAACTCCTCAAGCAAGTCAAGGAACAAATGAAGAAAGCCAAAATTTTGAAGAAGGCTATTGATTTCTGAGTTAGAGAAGGGTTAGGAGTTGTGCCATTGGGAGAGGTACTCCCTGCTAGGGAAGAAATTGGGAAAAGACCAAGAGAAGGCACTCAGGAGGAAGATGAACAAGGGAAAAATAATGAAACTAGCCAACCTCCTCCTGATATGACAAGTACATCTACTCAGCCCTCATCAACGGCAACCACACAGGATCCAATTTTGACATTAACTACTACAACCCCTCTGCCAACATCATTCGATATTTTTGTAACAACATCAGCAACATTACCTCAAGTAACTACAGTATTGTTTCCTATTGTAGCAAATGTAAGCATTCATAACATTGAATCAGATTCTGACCAAGAACATGAGAAAATTATGGAACAACTGGTAAAAAGATGCACCGAAGGGAAGAAGGAAAAGAAGTTTACCAAGCTCAATAAATAGGTACCAGTTGACCCCATGAACATTGATGAACGGGGTCTACTAGCTAAGTAGCCACTTGGAGGAGAGAAGGAACGAAATGAGCCAGAGGATTCACGGGATGAAAGATTGGTCTTAAATCCAAAAGACCAAGAAGATCTACTAAAAGAGATAGCTACCAAGCAAGGTATGGAGAAAACAGATAAAGGTGGCAATGAGTTTGAAGAAGAGATGAGTGATAGGTTAGGAGAGTTACATAAGAAAAAGCAGTTGAATATTGATGTCACTCTTTGAACTGTCCAAATTCCACTAGCTATATCAACCCAAGAGCAAGCTGGAGAGGAGAAAGACGAAGCAGAGGATCAGTCAAATGTACATGTGGTGACTGTTGACATCATGTCACATGAAGGTGAAAAGGATAAGGATGTGCCACACTGGTTAAACTTCATCTTTGAGAAGAAGAAGTAAGTTGTGCTATCAAAATTTACACTACAATAGGCCATCACTAAAGAACCACGGAAAACAAAGAAGGCAAAGATAATGCATCATTTGTCAAGGATGGGTTCTAATGAAGTGATTGTTGATGTAGCAATTCCAAAGCAAGTTGAAGGTCAATACTCCCTAAAATACCAGGTGTCCTAGGTCAAACTGGGTAAATAGACCAAGTGGGGAGAGGTAGATACATTGGGACTTGCTATTAGTGTCATCAGGGACCGAATAGAAAAGGAGCACATCTCCCATTCAGAGGTCAAGGCACAACTGGAACAATATAAGAAGTTGTTTCTATAGATGGGTAAGCCCTTAGATACATGTATAGATGATAACCTACCTTCAACCTCATCACTCCTAGAAGGGGATATAAAAGAATTGGTTGAGGTAAGACCGGTGGTAGCTACAGCAAAGGCATGGGCATGAATAAATGCATCTAAAATTAGAATATTCTTTCAAAACACCATGAGGGAATATGGAAAGGCCATGTAAGGTCAAGGAGGAGTGTTAGCCTCTTGTTCTCAGCAGTGGGAGCGGAAGCTCAACATTTTTGGCAAACAGTTTCAAGTTTTGAATAAAGTTTTGAATCTTGGGGAAGAGGTTATAGTAAGAGAAGACTTCTTAGGTGGAGATAGTTGTAAAAATTTGCAATCCTACATATACATTTTGGAGTTGAAGATTGAAATACTTCAACAGTATGGGAAGGATATAACAGGTATTCGGTCTCCCATTCTCATTGTAGTACGGAAGTATAAGAAATTTGTAGGGTGGTTATTAGGAGTTTTTGGGCCTAATATGACCAGTGTTGGACATATGGAGGAGGACCGGGTACTCCACCAGTGGGATGCATATGAAGCATAGTATTTTACAGCTCCTGCTCAATTTGATGTTGTGTTAATGGACAGGTATACATATTTGATAACTTAGTGTCAACAGGCCACAGAAACAATAGAAGAATTAGAAGGTGGAAGAAAGAATACGGAGGAGATTTTGAGGAAGTACAAGTTCAGAATCAAACATGTTGTTGATCCTCCTGCTGAAGTGATTGCATGTATTGTTAGAAATTACAATACCTATAAAAAAGAAGTGAAAGATAAACTTATGGTTGCTAATGATAGCATGACTGTTGGAAGGAGTTTTGCATGACACCACACTAGAACTTCAACTGCACCTCCAACTTACACTTTAGTTTTGAGCAAAATTTTGCATGACTACGAAAGCCTGGCTCATGTAGCACCGTCTTTGTAGTGCTCTCTCAGTCCCAGTTTTGTAATGGTTAACTAGAGTCTAAGGCAGAGACTTTCATGTCAACTATGACTCCTTGCTTATTATTTCTTAATTTTAGTAGATTTATTTCCTAGAAAATAGGACTAGAAAATTTATAAATTGAGGAGTTTGATTCATTTGTAAGGGTCCACAAATTGGTGATTTGAGGCCCACTTAGAGATTTTAGATTTTTTTTTTTGCAGATTGCTATGAACTAGATTATTTTTGTGATACATTCTTTGAAGTTAATACAAGAAACAACTTATAGATTGCATGATCTATGTGTATGTGCTATTAATTGGTTCTTTGTAGTCTGGTAATGTCTATTATTTGAAATCAGCAATGTAATTGGGTCTTATGTTTATTGCTTTATGAATCATATTGTGCACATAAGTAGTGTATGAGAATTACTGGGATACAGGATATTGTGGTGATATTCTTTCCATGAATTTGTGAGGTTGTTGAATTTCCAGGTTTATTGGAGGTCTGTTATTGAATGCTGATTTGGATAAAATTGGTGATTTTTGGATTGCAGAGTACATGCTAAGTAGCTCATTAAGTTTTTATTGAATTAGTTTCATTGTTATTTTCTTGTTTCCCTATCTTTGCAGTTTATTTCGAAAGAGAATCTTAAATAATAAAATACAAAAAAGTGAAGTTATTGGAAGTTATTAGGATTCTTTTAACTAGCAGGCCCCTTCACAGGTACAACCGCATCAACCATTGAGCTACCCATCATCGTCGAGACCCGACTATAGAGACCTTGGAGTAGTTAGTTTTTCGGAACTTATTGCTTTTCAAGAGAGGTGCTTTGCGTTTACACAAATTACCTGACTATTGGTGAGTGTGTCAAAACACCCATCAATAGATTGGTGAAGCATTTTGTGTTTAAAAAATAGTGGCTTTGGTAAATGAATGTTTTTTTTGCCTCAAATCAACAAAGATGTCTAAAAGTGTGTCTAGGAGTGTAGGAATTATCAAGTAGCTAAGGGGTTTAGCAGAATGTCAAATTATACTAACCTCTTCCAATCTCAAAAGGACCTTGGTAGGATATCAGTATGGATTTTGTGTTGGGATTTCAAGTACTTAAAGGGGATGTGACTCTATCTTTTTTATGGTGGAACAATTCTCTAAAATGACACACTTCATTCCTTGTAGATGACATGGTTCATATTGCTAATCTATTCTTCTGATTAGTGGTAACTTTGCATGGATTACCAAAGAGCATTGTTTCAAATCGGGATGCTAATTTCATTGGGTAATTTTGGAGGACATTATAGAAGAATATGCAAACAAACTTGAAATTCAACACAAAATTTCACCCACAAATTGATGGAAAAGCTAAGGAAAAGAATAAGAGATTTGGAAATCTTCTTAGATGCTTGGTAGGAGACAAAATAGAAAATTGGGACCTAATATTGCCACAAGCATAGTTTGCATTCAATAATTTAGTAAATTGGAGTACCAAAAGAACACCAATTTAGTCATTACTAGACAAGACCCTAGGGGAGTAACCAAGCTCTAAAACAATATCCCACAAGATAAGAGGAGTTCAGTGGGAGAGGATTTCATGGAGTACATGGAAACCATCCATAAAGACATTAGACAACACTTGGAGATCATGAATAACTAGTATAAGGAGTGAGTACACACCAAGCAAAGATAGTAAGAGTTTGAAGTTAGTGATGAAGTTATGGTGTATCTCCAAAAGGAGAGATTTTTGGCTAGCATGTACAACAAGTTAAAGATGAAGAAGTTAGGACCTTAGGAGATCATCCAAAAGTCTTATTCGAGAAATGCCTACAATGTAGAGTTATTGAAATGTGTAGACATTTCACTAATCTTCAATGTTGTATATTTTTATAAGTTTTAGGGAGAACAAGAGGATGACATAGAATCATTACAACAACAATAACTACCATAAGTACCACCAGAATAGATTGAATAGATCCTAAATAGTTGACCAAATACAACACCTAGAATAAGGAGTACAGAGAATATCTAGCCAAGTGGAAGAATAAACTAGTGGAAGATACAATCTAGGTCTCAAAGAATGTGTTGAATTAGTTTGGACACACTTGGAAATGTGCAAGACACTTTTTAAATAAACTCAGGGGTCTAATGTAGGGGCATCCTGGAAGAACTCAGACTAGACCTATTCCTAGAATCATTTGGATCTTTACAGGCCTTGACAAGCTAATGAAGCTTTTCATATGATGGATATGGGACTAAGAAACATCTACATAGTTTCACACCTATTTGCATCAACATTTAGACCATCTTCAAGCAATCGTGAGCTATACATATGTTACACCAGCTATGGGACCTGGAAAGCCAATGTGGATCACTTACAGTAATGGGAATCGATAGTTAAACACATCTTAAGGCATATGATATCATAGACAATATTTAGGGAGTACTTAGGAGGTAGTAGCTAGGGAAGATTAGTTCTAGAAGATTTGTGATTAGTAAATTCACTGTAATAAGCCCATGGCAGCCTATGTGTCTATATGTGGAGCCAATTAGCCAAATGTGAGGATCATACGAACATTCTATTTTCCTTGATGAAAGATTCATGTTGTTTTTCACATTCAAACTTGAATTATATTTCTATGTATGTTTGGCTACAAGGTTGGACAATCCATTATGAACCCTCTAACCTTGACCATGTCATGTTCCCCTTACAAAATGAATGTCCTAAGAAGGGGAGAATGTTTTTTAAGGGATTTTTCTATCGTATATGACTTTCCATATTGTTTCATGACTATTACTCTATCATGTATACAAATGGTTTCCCTTCACAAAATATTTTATGGGTTATAAAACTATATTGGAAATTCAAAGGCATCTACAATTGTATATTATTAAACATAAAATGATAATATATTTTTAAGAGTTCATTTATTAATGTATTATAATTTAATTTTTATAAATCCTTTCAAATATAACTTCCCAAACTACCATCTAATGGAAATATAGCTTAAAATTAAATAATAAAATAAACAAATTACTAAAGAGACATTACTAAAGTAAACCAAAATATTCCAACAATAATTAATTACAAAAAATTTCCACATGACCCAATAACTAACTAAAATTATGCATACCATATTTCATCATCTAAATACACTATATTGTTATATCCCTAGGTATGTAACATTAATTGCGGTACATGAGATGGGAATGTCAAATATACAAGGAATGCGGGATAATTTGTTGGCTCGGGAGAACTTCCCTTTGGATTATAATGATAAGGTGGCTTTTCTCAAAGCCTAGGTGGCTGATTTGCAAGTGATACTAAGGAATATAGATTCTAGTGTCGAAAGCTTAAGGGCTAACAATAAGTCCCTAATTTAAGGAGTGAATTCCCTCACTTTCATAATGAATGGTATAATGAGGAAAGCAGTATTTAGCATGGTCCCCGGCTAGGTAAATCTAACAAGAAAGTAGAAGAAAGGGAAAAGGTTGAGGATTGTGACCCTATTGCTAATGATTGAAAGAAAAACGTTTACATTCTAGAACAGAATTGGGGTTTTATTGAAAACCCTAAGGATTATTTTTCTTTCTCCTATTTTGCTTGCCATGTTGGCTTCGTTTAGTTATAGGTTTAATGTTTATGATGACAATTTTAAGACTTATGCTAAATTATTAATATCTAACATGTGTGCCACCTTTATGTTAGGAAGGTTAGTTAATGGCTTTAGCAGTAATGGCTGGTTTAGATATCCAATTATTTCATAATTATTTTTTATTATGTATGTCTAATGGTCGGTTGTTTTGTGGCTTGTTTTGTGTTGAACTTGTATGGAATTAGGGCCCTTCCCTACTTACTTAATCAAATACATTATTTCAACCTACCAAAAATATTTGGCATAGAATAATCTACTCATCTTTCAAGCCAACAAACTCTTAAATTGTGTTCATAGATACCACAAGACATATTTAATGCTCAAAAGGACAAAAGGGGAAAATATTTTTTGTGCACATTTTTTATTGCCGTCATTGATTAGTTTCATGTACTAGATCAACTCCGCAAACATAGGGAATTAAACCTATAGCACTTGGATGCGAACTATACATTCATATAATGCAATCATCAATTTAAGGTCATAAATTTTTGTATATGGACAAATTAACTCAACACTACATTTGCATTATTCTTCTATTTATTGTCCTAAAAAAGGGAAAAGGTCTTTTAAAGAATTTTTCTATTGTGTGTGAGTTTCTATATTCTTTCATCACTATTTCTCTATCATCAACACATATGGTTTCCCTTCAGAATAATTTTAATGGGTTGAGATACTATAGTGGAAAGTCAAAAACACTTACATTTGTATAGGAGTAAAAATAAAATGATAATAATATGATGATAATATTATTGAGAGTTTATTTAAGAATTCATTACAATTTAATTTTTATAAAGCTTTTCAAATATAACTTTCCAAATTGACATCTAATAAGAATATAACTAATTATTAAATAACAAAATAAACAAGTCACTAAAAAGATATTATGAAAGTAAACCCTAATATTCTAACAATAATTAATTACACAAAATGTTCATAAGACCCAATAACTAACTCAAAGAATGTGTACCACATATCACCATGTCCATATATCTAAATACATTAAAATATCATATCCTTAGATATATAACATACATTAATCAAACCAAAAAAAAATGACCTAAAATAACCCATTCATCTTTCGAAACCACAAACTTTTAAATTGTACTCGTAGACACCGCTAGATATATTTAATGCAGTTTTCACATGCACATTTTTTCTTGCACATCGTTGATGGGTTCCACGCATTAGATCAACTCCGCAAGCATAGGAGATTAAATCTAAAGCACTTGGATATGAAGTATACATTCATATAATGCAAGCATCAATTTAAGGGCATAAATTACTGTATAGTGACAGATTAACTCAACGTTGCATCTGCATTAATCTCGTATCATCAGTTATATAGTGAAATATTTTATATTTACAATTCAATTATCAAATCCCAATTTTAATTATTTTAAATTTAATCTCCTAGATCATCCTTATAATTCAATTTATGCCATTACAATTATATAGCTTGGTATGGATGCACCTCTACCCTCTCTGTAATCAGAAGTTTCCTTTGATGTTCAAACGAACTCCCTTTGTTGAGATTAGTAAAATTAACTTCAGATCTATTCCTTCACTTAAACTCGTCGACTCAGCAGTATACATCACATTCTACAGATTCTCATGTAATTTCCCTCAAAACACACTCTTTTAAACACATCAGGAAAACCCAAAGAAGATAGTGTTTATGCAATTTGTTAGGTACAGACCATGCTCCACTATTTACATATTATGCAACATTCAGCAACTAAAATTTCAGATCTCCGGCTAAGAGTATTTGTCTGGCATATTAAATCAATCATCCATGCAAATTTGTGTACAAGAAAAACCATATTGATCTAGATCTGACCTGATGGTACCAAATTATTTATTTACTCAAAAGTTATAATAGACTGAATGAAAATCGCTTCTGCAACGAAACCATCAAAGCAGATTCAAACACAACACACAGAAGAAGAACTAAAATCTTTTTTCAATCACATGCGTCGGCACTAAGATCCTGCTCAAAAGGATCTTCACAAGCCCTTATTCACCAAATGAGAAAGAGATGATCAGTAGACTGCAATCCAAAGCTAACTGTATGAACTTACAAATTGCATGATAATTAGAACAAATTGGAATAAATGCTAAGTTGTATTATGCAATCCAATGGTAGTTAGATGTGAGTCCGTGCTTTTTATGGAGGAGGAGGAGGCGGCGGCGGCCCGTCACCTGGGCAGCAACAACACAAGATGGCCAGACTGCAATACCACAACACAACCATTATCGAGTCATCAGTATTATAAAAGCCAAACCTCAAACATAAAAGGAAAAACCCTAATCTTAGATTTCAAAACAGAATTTGGAGAATACCATGAATCTATGAAACTGAAAGGACCCCAACCACCACCACCTGGAGGTGGAGGACCTCCTGGGCCTCCTGGTCCTCCAGGGGGAGGGCCTCCTGGATCCATTTTGAGACGACAACAAAAACAATACTGTTTTCAAATTATGTTCTCTCTTCAGAATGAATGCAGCACCTACACAGAGAAATTCATAACAATGAATTCTGAAAATGTATATAAATACCAGTTGTTGCAAAACTGCAGTTCAAGTCTTACGGAAGATTCACGTGTATTGTCATAACATCTCAGCCTTTAAGTAATGATACATATAATTGAATATGGTTTAACTTTTACCCAAAAAAAAATAACACCTACCATTCGCCGGATCTACCTTTCCACATCTACCAGTCTCCTTTCCGGGTATGTGGGGAAGGTTTTTAAAATTTCTCTGATAGCTCTATCAGATTGTACGTAATTAAAAAATTGTGTGATCCAAGAAAGTCAATATTGAGTGCACCATATTTTGCCACATTGCCCTTGTAAATAGTACCAAATGAATAAGTTAGTCTGCTAAGAATTAGACTAACTCGCTCAATTGCTAATATTTTTTATTAGGGCAACGTGACAAACTTCAAATTGCAGGAATCAGTGGGGCGCTGTTGAAGCATGGATTGAGGCGTAGCTTAAGATATATTTAAGAAATCTTTTGAATCGGGGCCCCATCATGTTTTTGGATGCCAAAATAATTCATCTGCCACCATGTGTGATGTTGAGTTTTACTCTGGCCTTCAATTAATAAAGAATACGGCTATAGGTGGTGTTATCAGGGTTGATAACCAACCTCTTTAAGATAGCTTTTGTACTGTAACTGTAACTGATGTCTATGTAGCTAGGTACTGGTACTTCAAGGTTGCTAAAAACATTAATACCTAATCACTCCAATGAAAAGCACAAACCGTTGAAGAAACCTTCTTAATATTGTACTTATTAATTGCTCACAAACTTTAGTTTTGTGAGCTCCCTGATCATATAGGAATAAAACATTAGATATTAGTTTTGGAATGGTAGGATAATAAAGGTCTTTTTATAGACGAGAGGAATGAAAGATTGATATTTTTACTTTTATTTTAGTTAAATAAATATTTATTAATAAATTAAATGTTAAATTCATATAAAAGTTGAGGTTATATAAAATAAGTAAGTGTTCAGTTGAAAAGAAGAAGTTATAAAAGGTTTAGCTTTTTATCAAGTAAAGCGTTGATGTGATGTAATCTAGTTGATATTACATTTCTAAAATATTTTTTGATTGTGAACTTCAATTCTAAGATATCCCTTTCAAAATAGGTATTTTGTTAAATCTTACAAATCAATTGAACGGGATTGTTGATGTGACCCTAACCTCATTATATATTATGTTGTCCAACTTCTATTATTATATCCCCAACTACCACTTCTCACTAGATTGTGTGCTTTGTTGTAATGCCTAAGCTAGAGTACAGACAATATTACTCAACACCTATTGGGACTTGCTATGGTAAGGTTGAATTTTGTCACTTTCTTTGCCCCTAATTCAAGCTCACTAGAATACAAGGATGTATTTATCTAATTCAATGCTATAATACCACTCAGATGCATTTATCTAATTCAATGCTATAATACCACTCGGATGCATTTATCTAATTCAATGCTCTCATACTACTCTTATGCTAGTGCAAGTAAATGATTTTAATGAGATGCAATTATTTCTTCAAAATGTCTCACTAGTTATCCTTAAATATCCAATCGGAAAAAGACCATTTGAAAGTCATGTGTATTAAAAAGTTGTCATGGTTAGATTTTAATGGGGGCCATGAATTATATCATTGTGGATGGGTTGGTGTTATAGATTCTAAATAAGATAGGGAAAATGATAACATCAAAGATGGTTCTAGGCCACAAAGGACAAAATAACAAAAGAGATAAGGTAAGGTAAAATTGGGTCAACTTGTGCATTATAAACTATCAAACCAATAAAATGACACATTTATTGACCTAACTAAGTTCAACACAAAAGAAGAGGAGAAATTTGTAAAGTGTACACTATTCTACTCCACATTTTGTTGCCACTTTAGTTTGCATATGAATCTATCATGAAACATGCATGCTAAAGTAATATATGTCAACATTTAAAGAAAAAGTATATTTCAAAAGGGCATAATTTGGAGTGTGAGAAACACTCTTTTCTATTTATTTTATGAGGTTGCATCTCCAAACTTGCATACATGAGAAAAATAACTTGTTAGTAGAACATCCACTAACATGATAAAAAAAATAAAAGAAAACATCTTGCATTTGCATGAGCCTAAATTCACTATCACTACTTTAATAAAATTACAAGAATGGAATCATGTGGTTATGGCCACGTTATGAAACCATATGTGCAAATATGTGAAGTAAAAGGATATCAAATTATTGATAAGATTCTCAAAGAGTAGCAATCCATTTTGATATGTTAAAATAGACAACAACAATCTAAATGACATCTAGAAAGTAATATCACAATATATTGGATTGTTAGCAAGTAGTAAATAAGTTAGCCCCCAAAATTTGTGCATACCTACTAGTTAAAGCATAGTAATTTGTTCATAATCCCCTCTTGATTTGTATGAGTGCAACATAATTACTATTATTTGAGATTAGGGGATTGTAAAAATGATCGTAAGTAGAAATTTGTTGCACCAAGTATGTGTAAGAGACGATCATGGATCATGTTTAAAATGAGATAAAAATGGTTTATCACCAATTTTTTGTGCATGACATCTATAAAAGATACATCATTAAAGTATAATTTATTATATGAAATGTAAAAATGAGAAAATAGATAATGCACAAGTGTCATATAAATAGATAAAGCATGTAAAGAATATAAATGTAATTTCATTATAAAACTATGATTGTTGGTTAACATATTTTTCTTTTCAAAATTACAAATAAACTGACTCTCTTTTGCCCAAATACAAAGACAAATTATTAAAAAACAGTTGAGTAAACTATTAATTAGTTTTTCTCTAAATTTTGGAAAGGTATAGCTCCCTTCATATAATCAAAATTTTGGATTTTTAAATATGTAAACAACTCAAGTGTCCTTTAACTAGAAAGTAGTAAAAGTACTAACATTTGTTTATCACCAAATACAAATAATAGAGAACTATAGAATTACAAGTATAGCTTTAAGATTGCAACTCAATAACACAAAATTATGACAACAAAGAAGAGGATTCCAAACATAAGCACCAACTCAAATATTGACAACCAATATATGGACAGCACAATTGATAGACTAAAACACCAACTGATTTCCTGAGAAAATGAATAACGCTCATGTGAATATTTACATTCGAAAGAACATCACATTCAGATTTTTGTAAACTCGTAGATTTACAATAAATATAAGCGAAATTCAACTTCAATGCACATAGACAGAGAAGCTAAAAAATTCAACAAAATTCTATTGATCTTCAAAGTTTGATCGAGACACAGTCATATGTTGTAGCATAAGGGGACCAAAAGTTTTTGATCCCTTCCATTGTCCATTTTCAACATATTTAAAATTTACAACGCATAACTGTCCATCAGTTCAGAGAAATCGATTCTTTTAAAGAATCGAAAAGAATCGTTTAAAGACATGATTAAGTTTTTACAAATAAGCATAATGAAACTAAGGCAAAGTAAACAAATGGCATCTCAACGAATAGTTTCATTGTGTGGTGGTTGTATCTTTTGGCTAAGTAGATTGTTGTTGCTTTTGTTGGCTCTTGTATCCTACAGAGCCTGAGGGCTCCTGGAATTCCATCCTCATTGGGAATGATCACATTTATATTTCGCAATGCCCACAATAATTTCCCTTTCCTGATTTCCTCTACCTTTAAAATGAATGCCCTATAATGATTAGGGCACCAAATCAAGGACGCATCAATCCTTACCAACTTGTTGTGTTTCTTCTCAGTAAACGAATTCAGGTCTACCAAGGTGTCAATATTATTCTAAAATTCTACTTGAATTAACTCATCAATGGCATACCCTGAATTATCTTTCCTCTTTAGCTAGCAACCTATGTTAGAAAATTCTTGAATCACTTGAGTGAACATTGTATTAGATTTCTTTAATAACTTTCTCTTTTCTTTGACTTTTTTAGCAAGAAGTGATGCTTCCAATCCAACCTCTAGAGTCGTATAGTGTAGCTAGTGTCATTGGAAGCAAGTATGCATTTGGTGACAGCCATATCAATACCCATATCAATAATTTCCTACAATTCATTTCTTATGTATTGGTGTGAGATTCTTCCATCTTAGAATTGTTTATTTCCATGTATACATTGTTCCTTACTAAAATTAGTTCATTATATGACCTACTCAAGTTATCAATAAATGGAATTCCTTTAGCCTTCATCTATCCTGCCAAAATGACTCTTTGAATCAAACCTCATGGATATAAATAGTCCACATCCAAATCATCCCACTCCAATTGAATAGGTGGTCAGTCCACACAATTATATAACTCGTAGATCCAATCATTACAACATACAAACCCACTATCACATTAGTGACACGCAAACTGAGATCTCATAGAGAACAATCATATAGATAACATGACTCAAACACTAGATCAAGCATAGATTCAATTTTCCAATCATGATCACATTCAGCACCATAGTCTAGGAACCCACCAAGCATTCACAATAGAAATGTTGAGTGACTAGTCACATACCAACATCTCCATAGAGAGAAAGCAACGCACCTCCTCTCAAATGCATGAATCATGCATGAAAAGTTGTAACTATCTCTTCTAGTAACACCCCAAAGAAAAAAGGGTGTAGAAAATAACTCATATGTAGATCCACAAAATCGAAAACTTTTATTGATTGTGTAAACTTGCAAAACCACTGTGCTTGAGAACACCAATGCACATCCATACCCACTCCACATATGGAATACTCAAAAGTTTGAAAAAGCACCATAATAGTTAAACCAAAATAATGGACTCTCGTGAATGAGCATCAACATTGATTTTTACATTAAATCTATAAAACCCTCAGATCCAAGGAACATGAATCTAATCCATGCAACTACAATCATCCATGAAGAAAAAGAAGTTCAAGAACTCCATGTAACCATCATCAGTACATGCATACAAGCTAGATAGGTTATTCAAAAAGGTTCCAAATCATCCAATGATCAACTTCATAGCCTTTGAATGAAATCAGGGATAACAAAAGTAGTACCTTCTAATATTGGTAAAAAGCACCCAACATAAGCACAACACTTCATAATTGAAAACAACACAAGCCTCTCCATATTACCAAGGAGGTAGCCTCTCACAAACACTTATATGAAAACTTTGTTGCATGCAACCACAAAGTGTAAAAGCACACCCCATACATTAGAGTCATTACACTATCAACCAAGAGCTCTAGATCAATATCATTTCAACATTACCAACTCCATTTTCTCCATCTTCACCATCCTTCAAACTACGTGTTGTCTCCTAAAACTAAAACAACTACAAGACTTCCATTCACCAAAGGATTAATCATCAGCGAATTCCTTCAGATTTCCTAATTTTTTTTAGGCTAATAGATCTTACCAAAAAGAAAACCCAAAACCTAAAACACCAAGAAACCTTACATGCATTAATATTCAGGCACATGCAATTAACATGTGATTCCATGCAAGTACATACAACATACATGCAATTACATGCAACTAGCCAAATGCAGACACAAGCAACATGCAAGCACATGTAAGAAACATGCAAGTACATGCAACTCACATAATGCACATGCAAGCAACCAACAAATCCCAAACAAATATCTAATACCAAATGAAGGGAAACGAGGCATCCCAAAAAAGGCATCTAAGATTAATATGCACATCTAGTATCTAATACAAAAGCATACAACCATCCCATAAAGTGGAATCGAACACAATTTAAATTTCTTATGATTAAAACCTTAGAGTAAAGTCCATGCAATTTTAGATCTTGCTAGATCAATTAGTTTCAGCAGCATGCATACAAATTCAAATTTGCAAAACCATAAAATAGAAAGATGAAACAAAATAAAAAGAACACAAAATTTATGCTCCATCCTTGGGGATGTAGCTCCTGTTGCCCATGTTCATCCTTGCTCTACTCCTACGATTTCTACTTCAGATGTTGTTCCTCTACAGTAGCCTACTATTTTTCTATAGTAGCACTCTGCTGACACTACTAATTGTGACCCTGCGGGATCCCTCCCAATTGAACTCTCTCTTGATGGTCCTAATGACAGTATCACCTAAACAGTTGTTTGTGGCAAGCGGAAGGGGAATTCTTTCCCCCTCCACCAAACTCCTCCTTGTCAAGGCCTGGGTGCCTCTACCCCTCCTTGAGTTGGTTCTGGGTTGTTGGTTTGGTAGGGTTTCTTTTACCTATTTGTCCTTGTTTTTTGGAGCTTTCTCCCTTTGTTTGTTATCATCTACTACCTACAGGATGTTGTTAAGGGTCAACACCCTTGTTCTTTCTTCTTTTCTAATTAAAAAAAGAACACAAAATTTACGCGGGAAAAACCCTTTTGAGTAAAAATCCCCACACTCTAAAACTAGAGAGCCATTGTATTATTTAGCAACACATATAACAGTTACAATACAATTATAGGCTCTAGGCCTTTGCATAGATATTTATGTCATGTTCCATCCTAGAGAAAATCCAACAACATAACCCCTATAAAATGAACTCGTTTCACCTAGCTCTAGCAAACACTTTTATTTATAGAGCTTACAATGCAAAAAACAACATATTCTAAATTTTGTCCACATTCAACATATCTTCAACATGTAATTAGAAACTCCTTTTTGCATAAGTCAAGTGCATAAGTATTAGTTTCCAAATGGGCATCAACTTCTTACCAAATAGGGATCAAGCCATAGTTAACTCACAAGAAACTTGATACATGTCACCATCATGCATCTTCAAGAAGTTTTCACAAACATCTTTCTCTAAATGAGAATCCAAGTTACAACTAGCACTATGGCACACTTCCTAGGAATATGCATAAGCTATAAGTCTCTCATGAAGTGCCTAGGTGAAAAATGGCACTCTATCATGATCTCCTCACTATGCATGCGGGATTCTTCTCCTAGACGAATCCCACAAAGTGATATGGCTTCCTATTAAAGTTAGCAATTTGGGATATTATTTAATAGGTATCATATTAAACAGATAATACTGCAATAAATAATGTTAGGACTCAAAGGTTAAGACACCTTAATCCCAACAGTATCCATTTCTTTTTAGAATAGACATGTGTTTTGGAGTGGGTACACATTCCATAAATTCTCAAGTTTGAAACCAGTTATTTTACTTTTGGTTTAAGCTTGGAAACCTAATCCTCGACCTTGGATCTACAAATGCAATGAATTATTAACAAGAGAAAAATTGACTTTAATAATATGGTTGATAACTTTCTTTTTTTTAAATTTGAACCAAATTAAAGGTATTACAAATGACAATATCTAGTTTTCGAATTATTTTTTTTTTTATTGGAGAACATATTTATATATTTTTTAAATAAGCATATTCATAAACTTTAAATGCCATATACTACTGGTTTTTTTTCTTACTTTTCATTTGATTTTTTTTTTGAAAAAATATATATATCTAGGGGGTATGTGCAAGATCATGGTGTGCCAAAATAGGCCCTTAAGTGGCAATGAAATTTCAAAAAATCAGAGTTATGCAACTTGACATGAAAAATTGAATAAGTTATGAACATTATTTTTAAAATATGTAAGAAGATAATCTATAGAAAATTGAATGTAGTTTCTAAGCTACTAGTTGTTTTTACAAAAAAAAATCCTATTTGATGAAAATTTCAAATTTCAATGTAGTGGTACAAAAATTTCAGGAAAAAGATAAGTAGGTGTATGTCTGACCACCCTAATCATAATCAAATCATAATATTTTTTTATAAGATTTATAATTTAAGTATTAGACTCATGTCCAGATGTGACACATATTTTTTTATAATTTTTTATAAAGTAAATAATTATTTATGAATTTTTTACTACAGCTTTTCAGAAATTTAGAAACTCCTACATCTGACCACCTTAACTTGACCAAAACCTTATGAAATTCAATTTTTTTTAATTTTTCCCTATAGTAGATGAAGCATAGGATGTGACGCATGTTTCAGATTCAAAAAATGTTATGCGGTTTGAAAGTTATGAGTATTTTTTAATCAGTCTATCAATCAGGACTTTTGTCAGAATTCAATTAGAAAATAAATAAAATTATTTATTAAAGTCGAAATAAGACAAGCCTTATATTGTTGGAAAGTTGAGAACGTCCTTAAAAAATCCTTTTCGTTTTATCAATTTTGGCTATAAAAAAAGTCGTCAATCACCAATGTAAATTCTGAAAAATCAAGGAATACTAAAAAACACGTTTTTTCAGTTGACTTTCCAGGCTTGTCACTTCCAAGCCAAATCCCAAAGCAAACCTGAACCAAAATATGGAGGGAAAAATTTATGTTTTAAAATCGGATATTGGATAAAATCGGATATCCGATTTTTAAAAAAATAAAAAATATATATATTTTAGTAAATTGGGCATAACTTTTGCGTTTTATATCAAAATTTTGATTTTTTACAGGCATTGGAAAGGTAATTAAGAGCTCTATGATATGGAATGGGTATATTTTCAATTATTTGTTTTAAAAAATAATTATAATCCATTTAAATTCATCCTTCATTTTTAAAACATTAAAAACTCATGACTTTTTCATATGATTTTCCTATTGCATGAATTTTTGTAACAATCATCTCAAAGGGTTAGTACATCAATGGTAACATCAAATACATATCTTGCTGGAGAAAAGTTTCAAGTAACATATACCAGTTAGACAACGTTACTATAGGTGTAAGGTGGCAATGGGAGAATTCAAAATTCAAACTCTCTACAAGGCAGGAATTCTGGTTCCAATGATGGGAGTGGCCAGATTGTAGCTAGTCCCATAGGAGAGAAGGATAAGCCTCTGGACTTTCCAGAAGCTGTTGTTATTCAGCAGACTGGTGGTACTCTACCAGAGAAGACAGAGGGTTCCTCTGGGCCCTTGGGGGAAGGGACCAACGAGGGGCCCATTCCACGTGACGACTCCGGGGAGAGCGGAAAAGAATCAAAAAAATGGTCTTCCCTCTTTGGAACTAGACCAACTAGTAAATCCTCATTTCCTCCTGTCAAGAATATATCTGATCCTTCTGGAGGTAAGTTCGCTATCTCTATCCCTGATCTGGTTTTGGATCACAATATAAATAGTATGTCGAACTCTTTGGTAGGCAAATTTATGGGACCACGTCCTAACATTGAAGTTGTTAGGGCCTATGTCAAACGAAAATGGGCCCTTAAGGGTAATGTTGAAATTTTGGCCTTACCCAAAGGCCTTCTATCCTTTTCTTTCTCTTGTGAAGAAGATAAACTCATGATTCTTTGTGGAAGTCCCTGGATGGTACGAAAGACAGCCTTGGTTGTTCGTAAATGGCAACTGAATCTAAATATGAAAGACTCTCTCTTAACACAAGTTCCAATTTGGGTAAAGCTGTCAGGCTTGCCTCTAGAATATTGGGCTGAAATTATCTTCTCTGGAATTACAAACTCTTTTGGTGAACTGCTTTCTATAGACCCAGTAATAGCTTCAAAAAGGAGACTCACTCATGCTAGGTTTTGTGTAGGGGTAGCCCATGATGCAGATATGCCAGATCAGATAGATTTAGTATCAAAGCTGGGAACATGGAAGCAACATATTGAATATGAATATATTCCCTTTACCTGCTTCCATTGTAAAAAAGTAGGGCATTGGGCGAAGTCCTATCCCACCAAACCCAAGGCAGAATCCAAGTAGCCTAAGCCCCATTGGAATATTAGGGGACTTAATAACCCCCATAAGCATGACATTATCAAGAACATTATAAGGGATAGTAAACCTGATATCTTTCTAATTCAAGAAACCAAAATGAGTAAAGAGAAAGTTGAATCATTGAAGTTTTTCAAAAATGGAAATGTCAGTGGCGGCAACTCTGAAGGTACTTCAGGAGGCATAGCAACCATTTGGAATCTTAATTCTATCAAAGGGCAAGTTATCATCCAGGATAACAATTTCTCATGTATCAAATTTGAGCACCTTAAAGATGGTACTTCATGGGTCCTCACCAACATTTATGCTCCCAACACTTTGAAGGCTAGAAATTCCTTCTGGAAAAAACTTATTCAAGCTAGGGACAGCTTCAGGAATCTTAGCTGGTTGGTTATGGGAGACTTCAATACTCCTTTGAGAGAGGAGGAAAAATATGGAGGAAGCCCCCCTCAGCTGGAAAGCAGGTTGGCCCTTATGGATTTCATTAACTCCCAGACCCTCAATGACTTGGAAATACAGGGATGTAATTATACTTGGACTAACAGGAGAACTGGTACTAATCTTATCCAAGTTCGTCTTGATAGGACTCTCATTTCCGGTGACTGGTTTAGTCATTATTTTTGTTCTCTGTCGGCCCACATTAGGGTTGGTTCGGATCATTTTCCCATCACCTTTATTGCTGACTCCATCAACAGAAGGAGAAACTTCCCCTTCAGATTTGAAAAAATGTGGACCCTCCACCCAGACATCAAAAGTAATATCCATAAATGGTGGAGCATTCAAGTTGAGGGAACTGCTGTGTATAGAGTTGTTAAGAAGCTTAAGAGTGTAAAGGACAACATAAGAATCTGGAATAAATCCAGCTTTGGGAACATTTTTGAGACCAAAAGAAAAGTCCAGGAAGACCTCAAAGAAATACAAACTCAAATCCAGAAAGATGGTTTCAAAACCGTGTCCATTGCTGATGAAAATGAGACTCTCAAAAAATATCATGATATCATTGCCAAAGAGGAATCCTTTTGGAAGCAGAGATCAAGATGCATCTGGCTTAAGGAAGGAGATAGGAACACAAGATTCTTCCATATATCAACTATCAAGCATAAAGCAGTTAATAGGGTTACCAAACTCGTGGTGGATAAAGGGGAGATTATCAAGGAGGAGGAAATTAGAAAGGAAGCTAAAAGGTTTTTTTCGAAACTGCTAATGAGGGATAATAGATTGGATGTTGAAGCGCAATCTTCTTTTCTTCTTAACATCCCTTGTCTCATTGATGATCATAAGAATGCCTCCCTTTCTTCCTTTCCTTCTAATCAGGAAATCAAAAATGTTGTCTTCTCCTTTGATGGTAACAAAGTGTCGAGCCCGAATGGTTTTCCAATGTTCTTTTTTCAAGATTTATGGGACATTGTCGGGAAAGATGTTGCCAATGGAGTCAAGGAATTTTTTGGGGCTAGGAAACTCTTGAAAGAAATCAACGGCACTTTTTTGGATCTCATTCCCAAATCTCAAGGTGCTAAATCTATGGACAAATTTAGACCTATCATTCTTTGCAATTCCTTTTATAAGATTATCTCTAAGGTTCTTACTTCCAGATTGCTTTTTGTCCTTCTTGCTCTTATTAATCACCAGCAAAATGGTTTTGTCCCTGGTTGTCAAATTCTTGACTCTATTATTACTGTCCATGAGAACATCCACTCTCTTGTTAAAGCTAAGAAGTAGGGTCTCATCCTTAAGCTTGATCTCTCCAAAGCCTATGACAGGGTTGACTGGTCTTTTCTCTTGAAGGTTCTCATGTCTTTTGGTTTCTCACCCAGAGTTTTGGATCTCATCACCCAACTTATCACCTCCGCTTATTTTGCTATCATTATCAATGGTTCACCTTCTCCTTTTTTCCAAGCTTCTAGAGGTCTTAGGCAAGGGGATACTATTTCCCCATCCTCTTCATTATTATGGCAGAATGTTTTGGAAGGAGTATGGAAAATTTGGTTTTGCAAGGCTCCTTTAAGGGTCTCCACCCTTCCTCCATGGATCTTGTTTGTTCTGATCAACAATTTGTCGATGATACTATTATCATGGGGGAATCTAGTATTTCTGAAGCTAAAATTTTGAAGAGTACTCTTTGTAAGTTTGCCTCTGCGTCAGGTCAGCTTATCAATTGGACTAAAAGTGAAGTTTTTTTCATCAATACCTAGGAGAGAAGACAACAGAGAATCAGTAGAATCCTCCAGAGTGTAGGATTGTTGATCTTCCTACAAATTACCTTGGTCTCCCTATGGGCACTGCTCCTCCTGACTCCTTCTGGAGTTCTCTAGTGGACAAATTCCAGAAAACGTTAGTTGGATGGAAAGGAGCCCTCCTAAGTCGGGATGGAAAGCTCCAACTTCTTAAAGCATCTCTTCTAAGTATTCTGATATATGCTCTTAGCATTTTCAGAATTCCAGTTAAGTATGTTGATGCTATCGAGAAAATCCAAAGAAGATTCCTTTGGTCTAGAGTTGAAGACAAGAAAAGAATGTCCTTGGTGGCTTGGGACCAGGTCTATAAACCGAAGAGCCATGGCAATCTGGACTTGAGGAGGATCTGAACCCTAAATGAAGCTCTTATGTCCAAACAAGTCTGGAGAATGTTTCATCTTGATACCAAATGGTGTAAAATTTGGCAAAGTAACTACTCTCTTCAGTCCTCTTCCCTTTCTTCTTTTATCGATTTGGATATTAGTATTAATGGTTCCCACATATGGAATTATGCCTCTAAATGTAAAGAAAGTATAGCTAAAGGAGTGATCTGGAAAGTTGGAAATGGTAGGAAAGTTAAATTATGGGAGGATCCCTGGCTTTTTAATAAACCTTTGATAGAAATCAATTAATGGGCCCCCTATGCTCCCTCTTGTATAAGAACTTTTGGCTCCTTAGTTGCTAAGTACTGGACTGGTAATGAATGGCAGAATATTGAAAGCATCCACCCAAGCCTTTCTAAGCTCAAGATCCATTTGTCTATGGTTTGGTTGAACAAAGAGGTTGACTCCCTGATCTGGAAACATGATCCCAAAGGTACCCTAACTGTTTCCTCTATGTATTGTGTTTTGTCCCCTGATCCTTTAGGTAATCCCTTCTGGTCTAAAGTCTGGATTAGAGGCCTTACCCCCAAGATCAATTTCTTCTTCTGGACCGTCCTCCATAATAAAATCTTGACCCTTGACAACCTAAAAAGCAGAGGTTTTTCTATCCCTAATAGATGTGCTCTAAGCCTTCAGGAAGAAGAGTCTGTGGACCACCTTGCCATTCACTGCCCCTTCTCAACCTCAGTCTGGGAAAGATTTCTCAATAGTTTTAACATTGCCTGGGTGTTTCCCAACACCATTACAGATCTGTTTTCCTCCTCGAACATAAAATGGACCAATTCTTTTTTGAGATCTTTGTGGCAGCTCTTGCTTCCTCACATCCTATGGGGACTACAAAAAGAAAGAAATAATCAAATCTTCAGGGATGTTTCCCTCAATCGGGATATTGTGTTCCAAAAAATCCAATGGGCGATTCAGGAAAATATAGATATCATTGAGGGTCCTTGTTTTTCGAACAATTCACTGGAAGCAAATATTTTAAGGGTGTGGAACATGAAGAGTACCAACAGTCCAAACCTCAACCATAATAAAAGGCTTGAAGCCAAATGGCAAACCCCCCCTCATGGTTGGTTCAAAGTTAATTTTGATGGTGCTGCCAAAGGTAACCCGGGTCCTTCAGGCTATGGAGCTGTTCTAAGAGATGACAAAGGAATGTGCAAGGAAATAGTTGTTGTCCCTATTGGAATTCAAACTAATCATAAAGCCAAAGCTATGGCTGCTCTCCAAGGTATCCTCCTAGCAAAAAAATGGAATTGTCCCCACCTATGGATTGAAGGGGACTCAAAAAATATTATAAATTGTCTTAAGGGGGTCTCAAAACCTTCATGGTCGAATAACAACATTATCATCTCTGCAAGAGACCTTATTAGTACCTTTAAAAGAAGCTACATTTCCCACATTTATCGGGAGGCCAATGGCTCTGCTGACTGGGCTGCCACTGTGACAGTTAATAAGGAACCAATTACCATGTGGACGGGAGAACAAGAACTCCCCGAAGATGTCAAGCAAATCATTTGCTATGATCATTATAGAAGTACTCCTAAGATACTTGATGGATAGGATAATTATGAAAAGAACTAACTTGAGTACTTCGAGTCATTATAATAATGAGAGACTCATTTATTACATTACTTATGCCATAAGTTTCCACGCTTTCTGGGTGACTTTGATAGTTCTAAAAAGCTCACCGGCTAATCTGCTCTGCAAGTTTCAAAATTTGGTGTTGAACAGCGACAATATGGGTGGTAACAGGAGGCAGTATGAACCAAGTAGCTGTAAAGAATGGAAACAGAAGGAGGAGGTTTGGGGTATTCTGCCGAAGGGTGGCTTCTCAAAATTCATGGAGAGACTCCACAGTCAAGACGGCATGGTCACCAATTTTTTCTGTAAAAATTGGAAAAAGGGCATGCTGAAAATGGGAGACCAAACTGTAGAAATCGATGAAGATTTAATTGCTCAAGCTACGGGCCTCACAAGAGAAGGGTGCAACTTCTATAGAGATAGGAAATTTAGTAGGGAAGCTATTGAAAGATACCCAGACACTGAGAAAGAGAAAAAATGACTGGTAAAGTTGAACAAAACCTACTACCCGCCCAGGGCTTTTGCCAAACCCTGGTGGGAAGTCCTCTTTGTTTTAATGTGATACATCACTCTAGATGGTAGGTTCACTAAAGTTTATGGTTATCACTTTTTTCTACTAAATCACTTTAGGCACAATGATAAGGTTAACTTCCCTTATTTTCTGCTCTATTCGATGAATGCGTCCCTCAAGGCCTACAAAGAGAACCCACGGGGTGATACGGCCATGCATCAACGCCTTATGGTACTAATTCAGGCCATCTTAAGGCCAACCAAATTGCTTGGATGCAGCCCTCTGTAGATTCTGAGGATGAGGGGTCTGACCCTGCCTTCTCAAAGGAAGAGGAGTCTGAAAGTGACCCTTCGACTGATACTAAGGATAGCATGGATGTCTCAGATTATGAAAGTGGGAAGAAGAGGAAATACATCAAAATCAGACCCTCATCCTCTAAGGGCAAAAAGCCTAAAGGTAGACCCTTGATTAGCATTTCTTCAGAAGAGGAGACTTCGGATGACTCTGAGGAGGAGAACCCTCAAGGGTGGCTGAAGAAGAAGACAAAAGCTCACACCCAGGCCAGGAAAATGCATAAGAAGAAAGAGGAGACTGTTAAGGAACCAGAAGCCCACAAGCAGGTAAGGGCCCTGGAAGATGATCAGAATCTGGAAAAGGAGACCATGGAAGAGGCTCTTAGGGCTGTTGACACAACCATCCACCACACCCCTAAAGAGGAAAAGGCAACCCCTGGAAAAGTTAACCCCCCCTCTAACCCTCCCCCCGAGGGTTTGCAAGGTTTCATGGAAACTATGGAGTGGCTTATCAATGGTTACAAGAAAGTTGTGGACGAAAATAAAAAACTCTGTAACAGAATCTTGATCCTAGAAACCATCAATACAGGGGAAGGGAAGACCATGGCCAACTTCATAGAAGACCTAAAAGCACCATTGCCAAAGCTAAAGACATAAGAGATGCTTTCAACCCTAGGTTTGAAAAAATTGAGAAGGATTTGCTGGAAAGAAAGAATCTTGCTAACACTAACGACCACACTCTCACGGAAACTGTCAGCAAAATTGGTAAAATTGAGGAGTGTCTGAAGAACATTGCTGAATAGAGCCTTAGCATCCTGAAGATTTCAGCCAACAACACCAACACTCTCATCAGCAAACTGGATGATGAAAAGGAAATCCTGGACATTGACCTGGAAAACGGAAGGAACATGGGAATCTCAAGGCCCCAGAACCCGCACCAAAGGCAAAAAGAAGGACAAAAAACCTAACAAGGATCTGGAAGACCTTAAAGCTGTCGGGGCTACTTACGATGAGCTGGTGATAAAGGCGGAGGACTTGTTGAAGAAAATTTATGTGTAGCGCCTTCTTAGTTTCTTTGTTGTTGTTAGTTTTGTTGTCCTTTCGGTTCACTGGCTTTTTGCCAGTCTTTTTATATGCGGTTCTTAAGCACTGATCCTTTGGTGTCTTATCTTAATATCTTTTGTTAAAGGTTTCGGGTCCTGAAAACCTATTTTTTTAATTAATCAGAACAATCATCTCAAAATAAACTAAATAAGTAATTAATCAATAATAGAAAATTTATGAATTTTATTGAATTTGATAAATTTTGATAAACCATGTTATCTATGTTTGTTCCTTTCTCCACCTCTCTCTCCTAAACCTGTCACTCCACCTATTTGTTTCTTCCTCCCTCTCTTTTGTCCATATTTATACATCTCTCTCTATACCTATATCTCTAACTATCAATGAATACCTCATTAAATCTATCAAGCTCTACAAGGTGCTTATATTTCTACCTCTTCATAATTTCCTCCTCTATGTCACTCTCTCTTCCCTAAGATCTAGACTAGTCTCTCTACATTTCCTTCGCATCTCTAGCAATAAAATTTAGAGGGGACAAGGAGAGGCATAGGGAAGTATCAAAAAAAGGAGAGGAGGAGAGAGGTGAGAAGGAGAGATTAATTGGGAGGAAGAGAGAGTGTGAGAGAGAGAGTTGTAGGTAATTAGGTGGAAGGCGAAGAGAGAGAGAGGGAGGGGTGATTGGGGTGAAGAGAGAATGAGAGGGAGAGTTTGACATTATTAGGGGGTAGAAGGAGAGGGGGAGAGGGGAAAGTATCAACAAAGAGAGAAGAGAGATGGGGACAGAGGTGAAGAGAGACATAGAGAGTAATTAGGGGGTGGGTAGAGGGGGAGAGGGAAGTATCTATAAACCCATAGGAGGAGAGAGGTGATCGAGGCTAATTGAGGAAAAGAAATAATGTGAGAGAGAATATGGTGTCCTAAAGGGTCATATGGTGTCTCATGAACCTTTAGGACACCATATGACACCTTAGAACACCATATGATGTTGTTATGAGTCTTATGGTGTCCTAAGGGGTCATATGGTGTTCTATGAGCCTTTAGGACGCCATATGGTGTCATTAGGGGTTGTATGGTGTGTTAAAGGGTCATATGGTATCCTATGATCCCTTAGGACACCATATGACCCCTTAGGTATTGTTAGGGGTCATATTGTGTCCAAACGGGTCATATGGTGTTGTTGGGGGTTGTATGGTGTGCTAAGGGGTCATATTGTGTCCTAAGGGGTCACAAGACATTGTATGACCCCTTAGACACCATATGATCCATTAGGTTTTTTTAGAGCTCATACTATGTCCTAAGAGGTCATATGGTGTCCCATGACCCTTTAGGACACCATATGACCCCTTAGGACATCATATGGTGTCGTTATGGGTCTTATGGTGTCCTAAGGGGTCATATGGTGTTCTATAACCCCTTAGGACACCATATGACCCCTTAGGACATTATATGACCCCTTAGGATACCATACGATACCTTGGGACACCATATGGTGTCACAAGGAGTCGTATGGTGTCCTAAGGGGTCATATGGTGTCCTATGAAACCTTAGGAAACTATATGACCCATTAGGTGTCGTCAGGGGTCTTATTGTGTCCTAATGGGTCATATGGTGTCGTATGACCCGTTAGGACACCATATGCTTGGGAGACTATATGGTGCTATGGGTCGTATGGTGTCCTATGACACCTTAGGATACCATATGACCCCTTAGGATACCATTTGGTGTTGTTATGTGTCGTATGGTGTCCTATAACCCCTTAGGTGTTATTAGGGTTTACTTTATGTCCTAAGGGTCGTATTGTGTCCTAAGGCATCATACGGTGTCCTATGACCCCTTAGGACACAATATGACGTCGTTAGGGGCCATATTATGTCCTAAGGGGTCATATTGTGTCTTATGACCCCTTAGGACACCACATGGTGTCATTATGGGTTGTATGGTGTTCTAAGGGGTCATATGGTGTTCTATGACCCCTTAGGACACTATTTTTATGTTGTTATGGGTCGTATGGTCTCCTAAGGGGTCATATGGTGTCCTATGACCCCTTAGGACACCATATGGTTTCCTTATGCATCATATAGTTTCCTAAGGGGTCATATGGTGTTCTATGCCCTTAGGACACCATATGGTATCATTAAGGGTTGTATGGTGTGCTCAGGGGTCATATGGTGTCCTATGACCCTTTATAACACCATGTGACCCCTTAGGTATGGTTAGGCATCATTTTGTGTTGTTAGGGGTCATATGATGTCCTATGACCCCTTAGGACACAATATGACCCCTTAGGTGTTGTTAGGGGGTCATATTGTGTCCTAACGGGTCATATAGTGTCCTACAACCCCTTAGGACACCATATGGTGTCGTTTGGGATTGTATGGTGTGCTAAGGGGTCATATTGTGTCCTAAAGATTCCTAGGACATCATATAACCTCTCAGGATACCATATGACCCCTTAGATATCATTAGGGGTTATATTGTGTCCTAAGGGGTCATATGGTGTCTCTTGACACCATATGACCCCTTAGGACACCATATCATGTCGTTATGGGTCTTCTTGCGTTCTAAGGGGTCATATGGTGTTCTATGGGGTCATATGTTTTTTTATGACCCCTTAATACACTATATAACATCATTAGAGGTCATATTATGTCCTAAAGGGTCATATTGTGTCTTATGACCCCTTAGGACACCACATGGTGTCGTTATGGGTCGTATGGTGTTATAAGGGGTCATATGGTGTTCTATGACCCTCTAAGATATCATATTATGTTTTTATGGGTTGTATGGTCTCCTAAGGGGTCATATAGTGCCCTATGACCCCTTAGGACACCATATGACTCCTTAGGACACCATATGACCCCTTAGGACACCATATGACCCCTTAGGACATCATATGGTGTCATTATGCATCATATGCTGTCCTAAGGGGTCATATGGTGTTATATGACCCCTTAGGACACCATATGATCCCTTAGGACACCATATGTTGTCATTAGGGGTCGTATGGAGTGATAAGGGGTCATATGGTGTCTTATGACCCCTTAGAACACAACATGATCCCTTAGTACACCATACAGTGTCCTTAGGGGTCATACGGTGTCCTATGACCCCTTAGGACATAATATGACCCCTTAGGTGTTATTAGGGGTTATATTATGTCCTGACGGGTTATATGGTGTCCTACAACCCCTTAGGACACCATATGGTGTCATTAGGGGTTGTATGGTGTGCTAAGGGGTCATATTGTGTTTTAAAGGTTCCTAGTACATCATATAACCCCTTAGGACACCATATGACCCCTTAGGTATTGTTAGGGGTCGTATTGTGTCCTAGGGAGTCATATGGTGTCTCAGGACACCATATGACCCCTTAGGAGACCATATCATATGGTTATGGGTCTTCTTGTGTTCTAAGGGGTCATATGGTGTTATATGACCCGTTAGGATACCATATGACCCCTTAGGAAACCATATGGTGTCGTAAAGGGTGGTATTGTGTCGCAAGGGTCGTATGGTGTCCTAAGGGGTCATATGGTGTCCTATGACTCCTTAGGACACTATATGACGTTGTTAGGGGTCATACTATGTCCTAAGGGGTAATATTGTGTCTTATGACCCCTTAAGATACCACATGGTGTCATTATGGATCGTATGGTGTTCTAAGGGGTCATATGGTGTTCTATTATCCTCTAAGACACCATATTATGTTGTTATGGGTTGTATAGTCCTCTAAGGGGTCATATGATGTCCTATGACCCCTTAGGATACTATATAGTGTCATTATACATTGTATGGTATCCTAAGGGGTCATATGGTGTTATATGACCCCTTAGGACACCATATGACTCCTGAGGATACCATATGTTGTCATTAGGGGTCATATGGTGTGCTAAGGAATCAAATGGTGTCCTATGACCCCTTAAGACACCACATGGTGTCGTTATGGGTCGTATGGTGTTCTAAGGGGTCATATGGTGATCTATGACCCTCTAAGATACCATATTATGTTGTTATGGGTCGTATGGTCCTCTAAGGGGTCATATGGTGTCCTATGACCCCTTAAGACACCATATAGTGTCATTTTGCATTGTATGGTGTCCTAAGGGGTCATATGGTGTTCTATGACCCCTTAGGACACCATATGACTCCTTAGGACACCATATGGTGTCATTAGGGGTCATATGGTGTGCTAATGGGTCAAATGGTATCCTATGACCCCTTAGAACACCATATGAACCCTTAGGTATCGTTAGGTGTCATTTTGTGTTGTTAGGGGTCATATGGTGTCCTATGACCCCTTAGGACACAATATGACCCCCTAAGACACCATATAGTGTTGTTAGGGGTCATATGGTGTCCTATGACCCCTTACGACACAATATGACCCCTTAGGTGTTGTTAGGGGTCATATTATGTCCTAACGGGTCATATGGTGTCCTACAACCCCTTAGGACACCATATGGTACCGTTAGGGGTTGTATGGTGTGCTAAGGGGTCATATTGTGTCCTAAAGGTTCCTAGGAAATCATATAACCCCTTAGGACACCATATGACCCCTTAGGTATCGTTAGGGGTCATATTATGTCCTAAGGGGTCATATGGTGTCTCCTGACACCATATGACCCCTTGGGACACCATATCATGTTGTTATGGGTCTTCTTGTGTTATAAGGGGTCATACGGTGTTATATGACCCCTTAGGATATGATATGACCCCTTAGGATATGATATGACCCCTTAGGTGTTGTTAGGGGTCATATTGTGTCCTAATGGGTTATATGGTGCCCGGTGACCCCTTAAGACACCATATGGTGTCATTAGGGGTTGTATGGTGTGCTAAGGAGTCATATTGTGTCCTAAAGGTTCCTAGGACATCATATAACCCCTTAGGACACCATATGACCCCTTAGGTATCGTTAGGGGTCATATTGTTTCCTAAGGGGTCATATGGTGTCTCATGACACCATATGACCCCTTAGGACACTATATTGTGTCGTTATGGGTCTTCTTATGTTCTAAGGAGTCATATGGTGTTATATGACCCCTTCGGATACCATATGACCCCTTAGGACACCATATGGTGTCATAAAGGGTGGTATGATGTTGTATGGTGTCCTAAGGGGTCATATGGTGTCCTATGACCCATTGGGACACTATATGATGTCGTTAGGGGTCATATTATGTCCTAAGGGGTAATATTATGTCTTATGACCCCTTAAGACACTAGATGGCATTGTTATGGGTCGTATAGTGTTCTAAGAGGTCATATGGTGTTCTATGACCCTCTAGGACACCATATTATGTTGTTATGGGTCATATGGTCTCATAAGGGGTCATATGGTGTCCTATGACCCCTTAGGACACCATATAGTATCAGTATGCATTGTATGGTGTCCTAAGGGGTCATATGGTGTTCTATGACCCCTTAGGACACCATATGGTGTCATTAGAGGTCGTATGGTGTGCTAAGGGGTCATATGGTGTCCTATGACCCCTTAGAACACCATATGACCCCTTAGGTATCGTTAGGTGTCATTTTGTGTCGTTACAGGTCATATGGTCTCCTATGAACCCTTAGGACACAATATGACCCATTAAGATAGCATATAGTGTCGCTAGGGATATGACCCCTTAGAACACCATATGACCCCTTAGGTATCATTAGGTGTCATTTTGTGTCGTTACAAGTCATATGGTCTCCTATGAACCCTTAGGACATAATATGACCCATTAAGATAGCATATAGTGTCGTTAGGGGTCATATGGTGTCCTATGACCCCTTAGGACATACTATGACCCCTTAGGTGTTGTTAGGGGTCATATTGTGTCCTAACGGGTCATATGGTGTCCTACAACCCCTTAGGACACTATATGGTGTCATTAGGGGTTGTATGGTGTGCTAAGGGGTCATATTATGTCCTAAAGGTTCCTAGGACATCATATAACCCCTTAGGACACCATATGACCCCTTAGGTATCATTAGGGGTCATATAGTGTCCTAAGGGATCATATGGTGTCTCCTGAAACCATATGACTCCTAAGGACACCATATCGTGTTGTTATGGGTCTTCTTGTGTTATAAGGGGTCATATGGTGTTATATGACCCCTTAGGACACCATATGGTGTCATAAGGGATCGTATGGTGTTATAAGAGGTCATATGGTGTCCTATGACCCCTTATGACACTATATGACCCCTTAGGTGTCGTCATGGGTCGTATTGTGTCCTAATTGGTCATATGATGTTATTTGACCCCTTAAGACACCATATGACCCCTTGGGACACTATATGGTGCTATGGGTCGTATGGTGTCCTAAGGAGTCATATGGTGTCCTATGACCCCTTAGAACACCATATGACCCTTTATGATGCCACATTGTTTCATTAGGGGTTGTATGGTGTCGTAAGGGCTCATTTGGTGTATTATGACCCCTTAGGACACCATATGGTGTCATTAGGGGTATTATTGTGTCTTAAGGGGTCATATGGTGTTTTATGACCCCTTATGACACCATATGACCCCTTAGGAGACTATATGGTGTCGTTAGGGGTCATATTGTATCATAAGGGGTCATATGATGTTCTATGACCCCTTAGGACATGATATAACCCCTTAGGACACGATATAACCCCTTTGGAGACCATATATACTAATTTTCAAATAAGGAGAGATATAAGGGTGAAGAGAGATGAAGAACTAAAGAGAGGGAAAAGAACTAAAGGACAAGGACATAAATAGAGATATAGATATTAAGGAGTATGAAGTGAGAGGGAGAAAAACTAAAGGATAAGGATGGATAGAAAGAGGTAGACATATCTAGATATTGAAAAGGGGAGAGGAAGATAGAGATAAAAAATGAAGATAAAGGGAGAGGGAGGTGAATAGATATAGAGAAAGAGAGAGGTAAAGACAAAGATAAATATATGAAGAGATGGAGAAAAATGGATAGAGAGGGGTAAAGAGAGAGATAAAAAAAGGAAGAGATAGAGAGATATAAAGGAAGAGACTTATCAATAGATAGAGATATATAGATAGTACAAGAGAGTGAGAAAGAGAGATAGAGATTATAGATACGGATAGATAGAGAGGGAGAGATAAAAAGAGGAAGATATAGAGATATATAAAGGCGATATAGAGAAGGATGTGGGGAGAGAGCAAAAGATATATAAAGATGGAGTAAATAAAGAGATAAAAGTAGAGAAAGGGAAAGATACGTCAAGAGGGCGATAGAGGAAGAGATGGAGAAGTAGATTAATCATGTACAGAGGAATATATATAAAGATAGAGGAACATATAAAAAGATAGATTGATAGGGAAAGAGATGGAGATGTGAAGATGGAGATAGAGATAGATATGGATAGAATGTGATAGAGAGAGTAAGACAAATGGAGGGAGACATGGAGTGAATAAGTTTGATTTAGAGATAATGAGATATAAATATACATGAAGATAGATCTATAGGGATATAGAGAGAGAGAGGGGGGGGACAAGATAGGGAGAGAAAGGAGGTGATAGAGACAAGTATTATATAAGTATAGGTAGGATAAGGTAAAGGAGGGAGATAAATAGAGAGAAGAGAGATTATTAGAGAGAAATATGGAAATAAGGAGTGACAATGATGGAGTGGGAGAGGGAGAGGGAGAGATATGAATAGAAAGATGGAGATATATGCAGAGATGCATGTAACTTGGGAATTTATTTATCTACATGGAATGAGAAAATAAGTGGCATAAGTAGAGAAGAAAGAGATATATTAAATATATTATATAAGTATAGATAGACAAGTGATAGATAAAGGAGGTGGTAGGAAAAAAAATGAGACTTTGTATGCAAAATTTGTGAGTATATAAAGTTTTAAAATTGAAGGACTAACTTTAAATGATTATAATTAATTTTTGGTCTATAATACCATCAAACTACCTCATCCATTTGATAGTTCTATGAATTACCTTTCCAACACCTATAAAAAATCAAATCTCAATAAGAAACACAAAAGTTATGCCCATTTTACTAAACTATATTTTTTATGTTGAGAAAATCAGATATTTGATTTAATCGGATATCCGATTTGAAAAGTATGATATCACAATAGTGACATCACAATGGTGACATCACAAATCAGATATCCGATTTGGTTTGGTATTACCAAACCAAATTCAAATTTTGCCCGACCCAAACAAAAAGTCAAAGCGGATTTTGGCGTGTTTGGAAAGGTTGAAAACGCATTTTTTTCTCCATTGCCACTTTTTAGCCCCCCATGATCTTGCACATACCGTAGGTAATCTAGATATTATTTTCTTTATTTATTTTTTAAAAAATATATCTTAACCAAAATTCATTATCATATCAGAGAAAATCAAGAAAAATACTTTCATTTCAATTAAATTATGTCAATCATAAACTTATATGTTTGATTCAAAACATATATTTTTTAAAAAGACACTTTTGTAGATCCTATACAAAATCAGCTTTTCTCATCTGGATATTAGAATAAAATATATATTTGAAAAATAAAAATAAAATGCTACATTTCATATTTTTACACCATATTAATATTTCAAATGAACAAAATTCTTCAATTTTTTTCTCTATGACACTTTTATTACCAAGTTTGTCTGAAAAAATGAACCCAACTTTTTGCACTCAACCTATTATATTGTTCAATTTCATTGATAATGCAATCTCTTAAATTTCATATTTATACCTATCTCTCTCACTCTTACCCATCTATATATCCCTCTTTTTATCCCTATCTCAACTCTCTCCTCCCATCCTATTGTAAACATAACATGAGCTTATTGGTAATGCAACTTGATTATCTTCTCGATTCAAAGGTTTTATTTTAGCTATGATTAGATCCTTGTAAGTGGATGCATAGCTGATTTTAAGTGACTCGAACCTTTGTTTTGCACAAACAAAATCATGGCCTACCATTTGACCTCATGTACTAAACAAATTTATGTTAAAAAATAGACCAAATTTTTCCCTAATCAACTTTCTACTCATCTTTGGCATATCCATTGCACACCAAGGTGCAATTGCTTGTATATTTTTATTAAGAATATTGTCACACTAATCTTGTAATAAAAAATAATTTAAAATTTTAAAAATAATAATAAAATGATTATTTTTATGAATAGGCATTCCATTAAATAAGTAATAAGTTTACACTATTCACAAAAAAACTAATTGGAGGAAAAGATCACTCTTCGAGAGTCACACGGGCCTAGCCCAAAAACAACAAAACAACTTACAATGCCATAAATGTAAAAAAAATCCTAAGCAGCTAAAGCAATAGCAAAGGAAGGAGGCGGAGGATCCAAACCATCCTTTTTACCCCAAACATCAACGGGGTCTTGAAGAGTCCACCCCTCCTCATCAACCTCACCATTACCTTCTTTGTCTTTCTGCAAAGGATAGGTCGCTAGAACAAGCCAAAGAACCAACTTGGCGGAGCTAGGCCAAACAGAGTCTGTCCAACCGGATCCACCAAGAGCTGAAAAGGTACCACCACTCATAGGCCACCCATAAGAAAAGCCACCATGAGCTAGAGAAACAAAGCAGTGATGCAGGAAATCCCTCCACCTACCAGAGTGGCGAGGAGGACCCTGGGAACAAGATGTATGAGAATTGTCGACCGGAGAGTTGTGACCACACCGATAGCCACAGGCTGGAGAACGGTCATTGGAAGCAACAAAATCCAACGAAACTCTGGAAACCGTACACGGGGCATTACCCCAATGATCAAGTAAAGTCTACAAGTTGGCCAACTCCATAGCCACTTTACTGACCTACATCTGGATCTATGACATCACATTATTGCATATGCAAGCTTTAGCATACAAAGAAACATGAATATCAAGAGATCTATGACAAAACATAACAACATTTCTATCTTTCCATAAACTAAAGAGGATTTCCATCCTGAAAGCATGCCAAATCTTGGTGAATTTGAAGGGAAGCCACAAGGAATCTCCTAGCAAAACCATGTGCCAAGAAAAGCATTCAGGCCGAAATGGCTTTAAAAAGCCATGAATCCAAACCAACAACTATTGGGCTCTTCTACAAAACCAGAAGAGATGCATCAAGGTCTTAGGAAACCCACAAAAAGGACAACGAGGGTCAGGCATCCCAAGATGCCTGAGACGAGAGCCAATAGGCAAGCCTTGGAAAAGAATACACCAAGCAAAATGGGCCACCTTAGGCTTAGCAATGGCAAACCAAAGACTTTTAAATCTATGATGCCAAATTCTCTGCGAAGACTGCAAATGCCATCTACAATTCAAGGTGGGAACCATAGGCAAATCAGGCACAAGCCAATGGTAACCCATCTTGGGTTTTTAACTACAAAAAGAAGTGTTGGGAAACCAACGCCAATCTGTCCACCAAGGCCTCACAAAATGATTACCAATTTTGTAAAGCATATTCAGAAGTGAAGCAGAGAGCACAAGCTCAATTTTTTGATGATCTAGTCGATGAAGGTGAAACTGACTCTGCAAATCTTTCCAAGAGAGAATACTCATAGTTATACGAGAAAAAAGGTCATGGGAAGTACAGATGTCGTGTTTATGAAAACGTAGAGCATGTACTCCAGGGACACAGGCTAAAGGGATCCCTTGAACCTGAATGAGAGGCGACCACCAAATATTGTGCTGGTTGAAAGAAAGGCCATCATGAAATCTTGAACCATCCCAGGGAACTCAAGGCTTCATAGCTTCCCAAGCACGCCAAATTTTTTTAGCAACAAAAGTGCCTTGAATACGCATTGCATCTTTCATAAGAAGGGTTTGAAAACCAATCCTCTTCAAGGTCATCCTATTAACTGGGTATCCTACAGAAATACAATTCCAAAGCAACACTTTTCATGCTTCGTTGCCAAAAATTGCTCTAATAACCCATTTGGCATAGAGGGCTAAACCTTGTTTCTAAGTGGACAAGAGGCCAAGTCCTCCAGAGTCCCGAGGGAGACAGCAAAAATCTCATGCGACTCTATGAAATCCATGATGATCTATGCCATTAGCTTATAGAAATTCCCTCAAGATCTTCTCCAATTTAAAATAATATGCTCTAGAAGGAGCCCAGCATGAGGAGTAATAAACATGAGTAGCAGCAAGAACTTTTGAACAAATCTGGAATATACCAACCAAAGAAAAAGGCTTGGTAATCCAGTAAGCAAGATTCTTCTCGATCCTTGCAAGTGCCGCATTTCAAAGGGAAACAACAGACCCTTGAAAGGAAAAGGGAATGCCTAGGAAGTGAAAAATTTCCCCGTGTTGAATCCATTTCCAACCAAACTGGAGCATCCAAGGATGGGTAGGAAGGAAATACTGCTTGTAGAACTAGGTTTTACGTCACTAAATAGCCGACTGAGAGGCTAAGCAAAAAATGTCCAAACAATGAAGGGCTTCTTTGAAATTATTTTTCTCTTCGAGATGAGTGAGAAAGGAATCATCTGCAAATGGCCATTAACAAGCTAAGAAGGTGAATCGGACAGGGAAATCCCCATGACATGTCCTACCAAAATGGTGGAGGCAAGCAAATACCCAAAACCTTCGACATCAAGCACATACAAGGAAGGTGCAAGAGGGCAACCTTAGCGGATGGATCTGTGAAGACCAAAAGCTAAAGATTGGCAACCATTAATGGTCATGCAAGCAGAAGCATCACCAAAAAGAATTTGCATGGACTGAATGAAGCAGGGACCAAACCTTAGAGCTTTAAGCATAGCACAAATAAAAGGCCATTCAATGCGATCATGAGCTTTAGCAAAATCAATTTTAAGGAAGAGGGCTTTCTGCGAAGAGTGGCAGGCCCATTCCATGCTTTCCCAAACCACAATAATATTATCCAAAATAAACCTGGATTTTAAAAAACCAGTTTTCTCAAGGTGCACAATCTGCGGGAGCAAATGTCTAATTTTGAGCACCAAGGATTTCACAATGATCTTATAGGAGACATTGGGCAAGGCTATTGGTTGCCAATTACAAATGTCTTCTAATTCATCAGTTTTGGGAATGAACTTAATATTCCCCTTGTTTATAATTGGCCCCAGAGAATGGGAATGAAAAGCCTCCAAATAGATCTTATGCAGGTTTGTACCAACACAGGGCCAAAACGCCTTGCACTAAAACTCACAAGGGAACCCATCACAACCAGGCACTTTGTCATCTGCCATAGAAAAAATGACCTCCTTAAGATCCTCAAGAGTGAGAAATTGGTCACAAAACACTCTTTGAGCATCAGAGAGTCGAACAGGAGTAATCGCCAAGCATTCTTGCAGAGCATTATCGCGTGCAAGAGAATTTTCCTACGTTGTGAACACCTTCTCATAATGTCTAACAAAAGCTTGAAGAATTTCTAGAAGCTCGGAAAGCACCGAAATCCCTTCTTTAATTGTCTTAATACCTAGAGAGGAATGATGAGCTCTGAGAGCCATAAAAAATCTTTAGAAGCACGATCACTAACTTTAAGCCAATGTAATCTGGCTTTAATATGCACTCCACTTGCAGCATGAGAGTCAGCAATTTGTTTTTGGTGCCTAAGTTATGCCACCTGAACCTGATACTCAGGGCTAAAGGGATTCGCCATCAAAGCTTCAGTAGCAGACTTTAAGGCTCTGGTTGTGGCCTCATAGGACTGCCTGTGGTACAAGGCCAACTGTTTGCCATAAATGCGGAGGAAGCAGACGATGCGTTGGATAGCATCACTCCACCACATAATCCAACCAGTAAGCTGAGTAGGATGGCTCTCAATATTCCAAACCCGTTGGATATGGGCCAATGTGGGAGGATGACTCAACAGAGAAGTATTGAGAAAAAATTGTGTTTTTGAAACACGCTTACATTCTAGCGACCATTCAATGCATAATTTGATGGGAAAGTGATCGAACAAGGTGACCTCAGCAAGTGGTAAAACTGGAAGAGATTGATTTTCCCCAAAAGCAAAAAAAGGATTGCGCAGTAATCATGGCACGATCAAGGCATTTAAAAATTTTGTTAGGGTCAGCTTTGTAATTACACCAAGTGTGCTAGACACCTTGAGAAGGGCAACGGGAAGTATTGGGATCAAAAAGGCCTAATTTATTGCACATGTGAAACCAGGCTTGTCAGTTGTCCACTGGAAAGGCAGAATGCCATCTTTATCAAAAGCCACCTCAACCATATTAAAATCCCCACACATAACCCAAGTGGCAGGTGGCAAGGAATCAGCAATCCATGGCCACAAGAAAGATCGCTCCACAACATCATTGGAAGCATAAATATTAATGATCCCAAAAGAATGATTGTTGACAGACATGAGGACCCACACTGCCCGTTGAGTGGGATCTAACCCATGGACAACAATAGCAGAATGCCAACGTGGCGAGATAACACCTCCTCGGCCAACTTCGTGTTCTAAAGCAAAAACCAGGCCATCTGGCCATATCACACGGCAAGCAACAGCCAACATGAAAGCTAAACTTTTAACTTCTTGAAGGCAAAAAACATCAATACCAAGATGAGCTTGTCTAATATTCCGCACGAAATATTTGGTAGGGTCAATAAGGCCCTGAACATTCCAGAAAATTCATCATTCAAAGTCTTGTGTGCCTTCTTCATCCTCGAGAGGAGAAGCTATTCTACAAAAATTCTGAAGCAGGTTGAAAACCAAGGTAAGAGTCCCCTGAGATAATTTTGCGTTTATTATGACCTTCACTTTCGTCGTCAACCCGTCCTTCAGGACTGCGAGAACAGAGTAGCAAATAGGTGTGTTGGGCTACAATAGCTGAAGCCGCATGAGGAGTACGCACCCATGCAAAGCGGGAGCTATTCTCAACAAAACTCTTCCCCTTATCCACAGGGTTTGAAACCTCCGATTGAACAATAGTTGACGTTGTAACTGGAGCAGGCTAAGAAAAGAACTGCGCCACAATTTGTTTTTCATGTATTTAAGTGTTACAAACATATCAAATTAAATGCTTCTAATTTTTATTGACGAAAAATTTTACATCTATAATATATGAATATAATACACCTTCAACATAATAATTACCTTTATGTTCAATCTTCATTCAATCCTAGTTTTTATCTACACTCGGGATTAGCTATTGCCAATCATGTGCGTTTACGCTATTGCCAATCATGTGCGTTTACGTTTGTGACTGTTTTGCAGATCAATAATTAATGAAGCAGTTGAACATAAAATCATTTATTATTCCTTTCCCTAACTCCACTCGCTGGGGAAATGGTTTCTGAACCACTGTTAACGCCCCTAGACTTGTTTGTTGAACTGCTGAGCTGCTTAGTTTTGAATGTCGAAGCAAGCTCTATTTGTCGCGAAGCGCTTGTATTTTCTCGTTATCAACCAATAGATAAGGAAGATAATTTGATTGTCGCATTGAAGTCAAGATTCATTTGTTTAAATGAAAACGTAAAGTTTTACTTGATCAAGAAAAGTATCAGATTTGCAGTCGAACAGAGACGTAAAACCGACTGATTTGTAATTCGGTTGTGAGCATTCGAGTACGTTCTCCGAAAGTCATTTGAATGTCATTTTCTTGTTTTCGACATGGAGGTTGCCCACAAATTACATCACTATAAGTCAAGATCCCATATAATACTGACGTCATCGTGATTTAACATTGAAATTGATACATTTTTCTAAAGTTAAGGTGAATAAAGATGAAGTAATGTTACTATTTCTTCGTTTACCATTCGAGAATAATTCATCTCTGATTTATATATTTAAACAACTTAAATGTGACTTGATTTGGCAGTGTTAACCCATTACATTTCCAACTTAAGTTTTGGTGTTGTATTCATGGTGATTCAATCATTCTCTATATTTGTGGTTAGACAAATATAATCGAATATCAAAAAAAATTAGTGGAAAGGTGTTGGATGTCACCATTTAGTTTTTATGTGTCAAAGATAATGATAGAAAGTGGATGATAAATAGATTTTTATGTCAAAGATTATTACTCTATTGTTATGATGTCTTTGGAGGGGGATGTGGGTTATTGCAAGGTGCATTAACTATCATTTATCTCTATAAATTATGTATTTATGTGAAGAATTCTTTGTAGGATTTCTTATGCAACTGTATAAATGTTGGATGCACACTCAGAATCAAGAGGTTGAAGATTTTCACAAATTATGGAATAAAGTGAAGTGAATAATTCAAACTTTTTGTGTAACTATAAAAGAATGGACTACTATTGAGGATTAATGATGTGATGGCATCCTAGGTTGAAACAAAATCATGCTTCAATCAAATATTTTTATATCTTTTTGTTTCAATCAATAGGAGCCTTAGTACGATGCACTTATTTCACCATATAATCCTATTTCAACTTATGATAGAATAAGAATTTTGTAACATCTTATGCAAATAATATCCAAACTTTAAGAGATTTGAATCAATTTGTAGGAAAATATCATTCTTAGAAGCAATATTAGGTTCACAATTTGGACCAATCAATACTTAGTTTAATATGAAATATTTATGACCTTTTTCTATGACTTGTGGAATTCAAATTTAGCATATCACAAGGCAATATGAAAGTTAGTGAACCTATAAATGGAATTGCATCAAGTTTCATTAACTCTTGGAGCTTCACCATAAGATTTAGGTTGACCTACATATTTCACAAGATGTCTCGAGATTTAGAAACCTCTTACAATCGATATGGATCATTCCTAAAAAATGAAACTACTCTATAAACACCTCTTGGATTCATTTGGGGGTGGAGATATTTTTGAGACAACTTTGAGAAGTAGAATATTTTAAAAGTTGATATTTCCTGTAGAACATGCAGTAGGTCAACGATCCATATTGTAATAATTTCATGGTATTGAATCAATTAGGGGTTGTTTTACAACTTTGTGTTGATTCCATTGTGTTAACTCTAAGTTGCACTATCAAAGAGTCCTTCCTGTAGAGGGAGGGGGGAGGAGGGTGGAGATATTTTTGTAGCAACCTTGAGAATTAGAATATTTTAGAATTTGATCTTTCCTATAGAACAGGTGTTTAATCACCACATATTTGTTTAATAGAGTGTACTAAGCATCCAGTAGGCAAACTATTGATATTGTAATAATTTTATGGTATTGAATTAATCAAGGGTTGTTTTACTACTTTATGTTGATCCCATTGTGTTAACTCTAAGTTGCATTATCACAGAGTCCTTACTTTGACTCTCCATTTGTGAATGCATCAAGTGGTATCAAAGAAATTTTTCAAATCCTTTAGTAGGAGTGGTATTCCAGTAGATCAAAGTGGGAATAGATCACCAACCGAGGCAAATTGCAAGATGTCAATAGAGCACCGATTTAGAGGTATTCTCAATCTTGTAGACCAATCATCGAATTAATGCAATTGTATCAAATCCAACCAAAGATTCCACCAAGAAGAGTGCCTAGTGTAACCAATATTGTTGGAAGAAAGGAAGAAATGCTAGATCAATGAAATTCAGATTAGATGGTATGAAAGAAAATCGAAGAAGTATAAACCCTAGACATAAGGACCAAAGTGATGATGATGAACTAGGAGCTCAAATTGCATATTAGAATGAAGAAACCATAGAAGAAGAAGAATCAAATTAGTTCAAAATGTTGAAAGAGTATTTTTAAATATATATGAGTGATTTGAATCTTTAGGAATTGATTGATTGGATAAATGATATGGAAGAATACTTTGAGTATGAAAAAATTGAAGATCTAGAAAGGGTAAGGGCTGCAAAAACCAACTTGAAAGGACATGGAGCTATTTGGTAGAAGAAAGTTTAGAAGATAGGAATAGGAGAGTAGAGAAAAAGATCATAAAATGTGATATAATGGTGACAAAAAATCAATATATACATATAAACACCTAAAATTGAAACCTTGTTACCTTACTATTTCCTTTATAATTGATTGAATATTTAACCCTAATAATTCAATTAACAATACCATTTTCATCCCCTATTTGTCAAATAATATTATATAATGAATATAGCCAATACTGGTCACTATTCACCCACACTTTTTCTAGCCTATTCACCTTAGGTAGATTCCTAAATGCCCCATTCTTGTCCTAAAAATTAAATAAATAATTATTTATTTAATTTTATTATTTTAATATACTTTTCATTGAGTGAGTTAATTCACTTAATCACCTAATAACCCACTTGCACCACTTCATCCTAGTCAAACCTCCCCTCGAATCATGCACATACCCACATGCGTACAAAGGCATGGATGTGCCTCTTATGCACAAGGAATGGGCCTTTCTACAAGTGAATATCATGTCACATGGGTCAATCCTTGCCCATACCCACGATCTAATTTTAAATTCCTCCGAGGGTATTCTAAAGCACCCCATCTCATCCCTACACTTCTTCCAAGGAGAATAATCTCCACCATTAATTATTCCCTTAGTCCCTCTCCCAACATCTCCAACCATATGGGGACACTTGTCCTCCTCCCATCTCCCCGTGGCTCTTAATCATTATGCCATTGACCTTGCAAGTGCATCCTAGCCATTCATTCCTTGGGCCAAAAATATATGAATTGATCTCAACGCATTATTTTATCAACAATATCACATGCAAATTTATGTTGTTGGCAAGATTACTCATGCATCCAACCGTCAATGAGCATAACCACCTCATCTTGGTACAAAAGGGGCTAGTTTGGTGATCTGTTTTCATGTTTTTGTCTTGTTTCACTAACCCTTATACTTAATCATGAATCCTCTTCAAAAAAAATAGATGTCTTTTATTGTCTACTTGAATAATACTCTAAATTTTTAGGACCAAAGAAGAATATTTCCAACACATTAGATAAGCAGTTCAAATATTGAGAGAAGTTGTTAATATACATGAAGAAATGTAATTTCATGAGGACAAAGCTAGTAAATTTAGTTTTCGTTGTTTTGACCAAAGAATTGAAGATGGGTCTAAAGAAAGTGAGAAATTGTTGAGTTGCCACTACATTTAGACATCAAAGAGAAGAGATCTTTTCACATAATAGAAAATTTCTATTAGAAGTTCATTGAGAATTTCAATTATATTTGCACACCATTGATGTAATGTCCCCTCCTTCTACTAGTCAAATTTATTGACCATTAGCCTATTCAGTGGGTTCTTGTTTATGGAGCTCCATAATTCCTAGAGGGATTTTTGCTCAAATATTTAGAATTTTTAATCATAATATCGAGTTTTGTTGTCAAATATAGTCCATCCTCCACTTTTTAAGGAGTCTATTGCTATTTTTTGGAAAGTTTTGAAATTTGGTTCTCCAACAATGTTTCAATGGGCCAAATGGGAAAAAATCAATTAAATGCCTGAGTTATATAATTTGTTATCAAGTCACATTTAAATATTTATTTAATTTGTTTAAGTGATATTATTTATTATTTGGGCACTTGGAGAATAAGTAATTAATTCTTATTAAGTTCTTTTATTTTTTTGTGACTTATGCAAGAGGAAATAGAAGGGCGTTTTTTAAGCTTATTTTCGTATTGCTAGTATGTTGTGGGGTTTTTTCTCTAATACTTCCTAAACACAAAATCATGAAGATTATCTTGCTCGATGGTGAAAGATCATCTGGAGTTGATTTGCTAATAGTTTCACACAAAAACTATGTCAGTATTACAATGTAATGCTTTATAGAATATTATTTCCAAGGGTTTGTGCGTATGAAACAAAAAGTTAAATTTGAGAAACCTTTTGAACAATAAAAATTTATTAGTTGCAACGTGTTTGGTGAAGATTTCCTGAGTTTGGAATCTATATGTTGGCTCATAACTTTATAATTATTGTTTGAACGCTTATGGGCATTAGTTCTAACTTCCTTCCATGGATGGAGAACCAAGACTGATAGGTTGTTAGCAAATTTTAGTGAATTTGAATTTTCTAGACAAATCGCCCTTCCTAAGCAGTACGTACAATTGAAGTGACATTGGGAATTGTGCTAGGGTTTTTAGGAGGTAAAAGGATAAGGCATCCGTATTTGCGGTTTGGAAAGGTTTCAACACTTCTCGTGTGATGAGCATGTAATAGACCAATGAGCCATATTCTAATCATTTTGAGATAATGAATCATAGAATTGTTTTATCATTCTTTCTAATTTCACAAAGTTAACTCTAAGTTGCACAAAGCGACAATTCTTCCTCTAGACTCTTCATTTTGCGATTATGTCAATTAACTCTTGCAAGGAATGTTCAATAGGTACCTATTAGAACTTATCTCGTTGCCGATTTCATAAAAAAGAAAAATAATACTATTAACTTTCTTGGTAAATGGAAAGTATAGTTCATCAAATGAAATTCATTCATGGTAAAGAACATAATTGGTATCTAGAGAATGAAATGAATTACAAAGGACAATTAAACAATATGTATCATGATGTGCTATGAAAGTGAAGGCAATATTGATTAAAGAGGAGAAAAAAAAATCACCGTAGGAATAAAAGTAGTAACCCCAATTACCCCATATAGGTCTCGAGGTTAATTCTCACTACTCAAAATTACCTAATGATTGTGGCTTGGGGATGGTTGCAATCATCCCCAAGTCACTAGCCTTGCCCTATCTCACCCCACTCATACCCTAGGTGCGGTTGGTCACAAGTTAGGTCGCAAGGACACCCCTAGCACAACAACAACAACAAAAAAAAGTACTAATCCCAATTGACAAGGAGTAAGTCAAAAAAATATATGTAGAGTAGAATTAGGGAGTCAAGTGAACTCGTATTTACAAGTATAACCTCAAACATACAAGGAATTCATAGAGAGAGTACATAAATAAGGTGACCATGGATTCATTGAATATATGAACTTACTACTATAATAATAAATCATTTGGTAACAAAGATGAATTCAACAAAACTCAAAGGAAGGAGGCTATAAAAATAGCAATCCCCTACAAATAGGATTGCCTCATGCACATTTGTACAAAGGATGTGTTTTTGCATTTTGAAAAAACTGGAAGTGTTCAAAATTCTTTTTGAAGATTTTAAGATACAAAGTTGCAAGATATTTTTAAAAAGTATTTAATAAAATCTAGTGGGAGAATATACACTTCCAAATTTCCAGTAAAAGATGGCGATATTAAATGTTAACTAAAACACTGTACCACTATTGCCACCAACATCAATTCATTGAGCCATCAAAGTATGAAGAAATAATGCTTCGCACAATTGTGTCGGGTTACAAATCAGATCTATGCGTCACTTTAATGGATCACACATACCTATGAACTGCATTCCTAAATAAATACTAGTATCTAGAGATGGAGCAGCAATGCTTTACTATCCATAAAAGGTTGAACAAACCAACCCCTTTAATCAAGTGGATGGACAGAAAGATATTATACTAAAAGATTTCTTATCATGTACAAGACATTATCGGGCAATGTAAAAATAAATTGAATTTGGACTTTGTATCATCTCATCAACAAGTATTCTCTAATCTATAGATATCAATGAAAAAAGAGAACTTTTTCGATCATCAAACATTAACGAAACTCAATGCATCTCTTTACGTAAACGCATATAAACTTGGTTCATCACCAAATCAACTATTACAGTTTTCCAATGTAAACAAAAAAAATGTCATGTTGAATATTACAATACGAATGTAAACTATGAATACCTAAAAAATGCTTTGCATAACTAAGAAATCGATGCGAACACCACTCAAGATCTATAGATTCAGATATAAAGTATTAAAAAATTGCGACTGACCCCGGTTCTGTTACCTACGAAGACCACTAAAGTTTTATAGATTCAGTTTTAGACTAAAAAAAAATGGTGCGACTAACTTTTTCCTTTATCGGAAAAAGCAAGAAATTAGAGAATACAGAAAGCTACAGCATAAAAAGCAGCAGCAAATACAGTAATGCAGTCCGAACAATGGACTGTACAACAGCCTACTGTTCTTTTCTCTACAAATCATACATAAATAAAAGTATATTAAATTAAGTCGTTGAAAAGAAAATACAGCGATCAAACATTAACAAATAAATAACACACAAGAATATAAAATTATTAAACTAAGACCTTGAAACAAGAATCTAACCACCAAGCATTGACAAACGTCAAGTTAAGGATCAAGGTTTAAATTGTACATGGTACCAATCTTGTGAAAAAAGGCATTGCGTTGACAGCATTAGATGTCATGTGCTAAAAGCATTGAGTGCTTCCAGCAGATGTGATGATTACTGGGTTAAACTGCGCAAGTACCCTGGTTGTACACCCTTAAATCACCCGAAAGAGCTTAAAATTAGTGGATTTGAAGAATCTGCTAAAATTTAGAGGTGGGTGAAACAGAAGGACCAAATTGTATAGAAAATAATTCCAAGTGACTCTCACAAGTGGAGTATAACATGAATATCTCGTTAAAATGGATCCTAGACATATTTTTAATATAACATTACCATCATGCAAAGACATTGTCTATTCCAATGTAAGATGTTTGACAAGGAGACCAAACATATTTCTAAGGATGTTTGTTGTAACGGTAGCGTCTTGAAACTCTTAAACTGCAGGGACTACTGCTACAGAATATATGCAATTGAGTCAACGATTAAAACCAGTAATGAGTGCAAAGAAAATAAGAGACGTGAACAGCAACGATTTTGGGATGTACTATCCAATTAAAAAATCCACAATCAAGCTTGCTGGGGGGCAAATGTCACAATAATATGTAATGCGAAAGAGTGGATATTGCATCCAAGCTTAGGTTAGACATGGCCCAAATCGGAAAAACAGCAGGAAATTGTGTAGCCTTCCGAAGGTTTGAAATTTCAATTGGGCGGCAATTAATAAAAGAATTGTAACTCGGAACAATAAAAAGAGTTTCGTAAGTCTCAAAACATCTTTGCAGTTCTCAAGGAGGAATGGAATGATCATACTCCCATTGGCATGTGAGAACTAATCAGCTGAGAGAACAGAACACAAAATGCTGGAATTTTCGTTCACAATTCTAATTCAAGAAGAATTAGTGTTTAACCTCCAAACGGCCAGAATGAGAAAAAAGTTTGTAATTAACAGGAAGTCACAGGATTTGTAATCAACAGAAGTTCATATTAAGCTTGTCTATGGGAAAAAAATGAAATAGATGAAAGTTCTGGCAATCTTGAAGTTGAATCAGCCAACATTACTGACAACCTTGTAGTTGAATGCAGGCAATAATTCCACCAAACTTGGAGTTAAATTGTCCCATAACTCTGCAAATCTTGGGATTAATGATAACAGAACAAAGGATATTTGTATATATTCAGTGAATTGAAAGTCTGTCAGATATTGAAAATAGCAACTGGCTCAGAAATGGAAAGCTTTCAAAAGAACATAATCATGAACAAAAATAAGAGAACAGTTGTGCCTTGCAGACTTAAGTTGAAGCGCTAAAAATTCATCCTTGATGAGATGCATTCAAAATATTTTTACCCTTAACAATGAATGGCAGAAAATTCCAAACACAATGCAAATCTCACAATCCTTGATGAGGTAACAGGCTTCTTGTGTCAGGATACAAAATGAACAAGACGTACTGTTAAGGGTGGATGTTACTCCATGGCTGATGACAACCTTAACATGATTTAGAAAACCATTTGGAAAGTTGAAAGCCATCAAAAGGACATAATTTTTTCTTTGTTGACATTCAAAAACATACTCTTGACAATATAAAAAGGTTTTTCTTAGGTCTCCAAAATACATCATGTGCAATTGCCCTGATGAAGAAAGTAATCAACAAAACAATGTTACTTTTAACTTAACCAGTGCAAAGCTGCGTAACCAAGCTGGTATGCTTGACCAAAACTGCATATCTCCTAACCCTCCGTAAGAATGCTTCAGACTACATCTGAGGGTTAATCAGCTTAGTGAATAAGGAAAAGCATTAGATCATATGTAATATTCTTACACATTGAACGGTGCAAGCAAAGATAAACGGTACAGTATTTAACGTCAAGGCAAGAATTATCGTAAGACTGGAATAGAATTCTGATTTAGCTTGACAAACTGTCATATAATACCACTGGCAGAAAAACACAAAAGGGGGTAAAGACTTCAATTAGGATCCAAATGGCATAATTAAGTTGATTGTCGATTGAGCTGCAAGCAAAACCCAATTCCTACCGGGGCAGAAGTTGTTTGTAGAGATCCTCTGAAGAATGTTTTCCTTCTCTTCAGAAAGATGCTACAGCGAAGAAATAGAAGTATTACTTGATGGACTGGATATAAGTATAACCAACCTTGATATAAACTTGAGACATACTAATAAAAGCACTGATAAGTCTGCTGAACTTGGAGATAATATTCATAAAAGAGCAGAAGATGTTTGTCTAATCAATCAAGACAATGGGAAATGGGCTGTGCTGGAAACATACAAACTTGGCTGAGACATGGACTCGATTTCAAAGAACAACACTCCTGACTAACACAAAAAAGGTGACTGGAAGACAGATCACATACTCTATCAACCTCTAGATTTAAGGAAGAATCAATTCAACATATTTTAGATATGAATTTGCTAAAACAAGAGGAGGGCAAACAGGACGATCTCTAGGGTAATTGGTAAGAAGGCCCAAATCTATTCTGCAAAATCCAGAGCAAGTTACAAAACATTGAACACTGTATCAAGGAATAATACATTGGGCATGCTAGCAATAATTGAACTAATGCAGTTCACTGTTCATTGCTGATCACTTCCCTTTGGTGAACACCTTCAACAAATCCACAAGCTTGGGTGGTCCCCTGTATGCTGTGTCTTCTTTAATAGACTTCAATGTTTGCTGTTTTTGATAACCCCAGTTTATTATTCTGCTGTATTGTCAGTTCACTGAGAATTTGGTTGGTACAGAGAAAATGTGTTTTGTACGGGCAGATTATGTGGATTTAGGCAACTTAATTATAGGTAAGGGTCTGTGTCAAAAAGTTGTATAAAGTTTACAAACCAGTGGTCAACTAACATTTACAATCCATATCTCTTAGTCGACTCCGTATATGTTTAGGTATATAAAACAATAACCCTTTTCAATTCAAAAATGCATGCTTGCATCTCATTACCAGATATCTTATTGGAGAAGTATATTAAATGAAAAAAATTCATACGAATAACAGGGATTGTTGTCACTACCTGATTCAATCAAGTAGACATTGATATTCTGTATTAAGTAAACATGCCCAATATCTAATTATAAGAATGTGCAAAGAAGTATTATTAGAGTCAAATATCCTAAAGAACGAGAAAACCTTATAATGGAAATCCACAAAACTCAAACCTCAGGGAAAAATTAACCTCATTATTCTTAAAATAAAAAATTAAGAAGCAAAAACTAGAAATATTACTCCGTTAATTTCCAGCCAGTAAGCTCTACGACTGAACATCCCAGAATTAAATTGCTCTACATGAAAGGAACTCAACCTACTGATGCCAAAAAAGGACCATCATAGAGTGATTATTGTTCTTGCTATGCCACTCTAATTAATTCTATTATCTTCATATGAAGTATTTTCAAAATCCATATGAAGACACCCTTCTGACAAGTATAAAATGCTGTGTATCCATAGAAATACAAGGAGAAAACAGAAATCTGGCGATACAAATAGCATGAATCAATCATCTCCAATCACGCATGTATATGCCAGTCCCCATCATTGTTTCTTGAATCCCCTGCAAATAATATAAACTGTCATTAATATAAGTTTCAGCAGGAGAGAAAATCTGATTTCTATATAATCTTAATCTCATACAAAATCAAAGAGAGCTTCAATACCAAAAGTGGAAAAAACAAATAGAATTAGTGTTGCATTATAATCAGTGTTTGGTCAGGATGCATCCTGGTTGTTATCCGATTTCTGGGAATGTAGACGTCATCGTGATAGCAAGACAGGAAAATACACCCACCAATCCACCCCCTCTAGGCAGTACCACAATAGGAGTCCATCCCCAAGATAGTCCTGCAGATGCAAGGACATCCCTGTGAATGACCCCCTCTAGAGCAACAGAAAGACATCCCCCACATCATTTAGAAACGGTGCTCTTTTAAAAATAAAAAATAAAAAATAAACATAAAACCGTAAACTTCAACCTAAAATAGTGACCCAAGGACCCTCACCCTTAAAAACTTGTAGTCATGCTCTATTGCAATCACAAAGAGAGGAAGAGGAAGTACCATGATTTCAAGGATGATCAGTTCCTCAAAGAAGAAGCATACACTGACTATACTGGTTAAATCCATTTTGTTTATGCCTCTTTGTTATTGTTTTATGTTTTGTGATTTGTTCATAAATCTCAGTGAAGGACGCTAGGTCACATTTGTTAGTGCATGTTCACACATAAGGGTTGTGACAAAAAATTTATTTATTCATTTTCTCTCCCCTATTGTTATACTTCTGCTATTTGTCTGCTTTTTCCTATGCTTTTTGGAATGATGCAACAACTTAAGAGTGCTTCAATAACATTCTCACAATGTAGATCAAAACATTGCCCATACTGGCTGTATGTTCATTATTCTCTATGCTGTACTTCTTTTACCAAGTCTTCTTCCTATGAATTTCAAGTTGATAGAAAGTATCTTGGCAGTTCAACCCACTCTCTTCATGTTGAACTAAAATCATGAGTTCCCCTTGTGTTCTATGAATGTGGGGATGACTCAAAGTATGAGGGATTCACAACCACTTCCATAATGTTCACCCAAAAACATGGTTCCCTTATTGTGTGGTCCTCATCTTTCTTCATACGTGTATTTGTGCAAATATAATTTTGGGGGCAATGCAAAGTATCTAAGTGATTCAAATCTACCCTCATCATGTTGACACAAAAACATAGATTCCATCGATTGGTTTATACTTTTGGCATTTTTCTTGCAACTTGATTGTTTGCTTCTCACTATATCTTGTTTCTTTTTACATTGCTATGTTTTCCTTTTGCTTGTTATCAAAAACATATTTTCCTTATTCATGTTGTTCATAAAACATAAAAAATACAAAAACCATACCATCTTGCTCACACTATTTTAGTTTTATCTTTTCAAAACTCTTTCCACTTGCATGGCAAATCTTATAAGAATACTATCTTGAGTCATGATTCCTAAACAATAATATTTCATTACATTGTGCTTTATATAATAAATAATTAAATTATTTGAATTTCACATCTATTTATGAGTGACCTGTGCTCAAGAGGTGGATAACAAACAGTTGGTTACAGCATTTCCATCCCAGGCGTAGTGTCATTTCTTCCCAGGCTTACTGTCTCTTTGAAAATGAAATATGCCAATTCCTAGCTATATGAGGTAGATAACAAACCAATGGCTATAGCCTTCCCTTCCCAGGTTTACTGTCTCTTATAAAAGGGAATATGCAAATTCAGAGATCAAGGAGGTGGATAACAAACCACTGGCTATAGCTCAACAGTGAAATTCTTGGAAGCATTCTCACCTCTAATTTGATCTCTCCATCATACAAAATGGCAATAAAAGTTAACTCATGCCAAAATGAGGGCATATGATGAAGAAATTTGAATCCTTTATTTCATTTCTGTGTTTTTTCTTTGGATGATGTTGGGGATGCCCTGATGTCCCGAGGATAGTCAACGGGCATGAAGACATTCCCTGGCCATCCAATTTTAAAGACATAAGGAGTGGTAAACTCAGACAATAAGAAAAAAAGAGAACATATTTATGTCTGGAATGGATATGTTGGCCCTGGGGAAATGTCCCAAAGAATGCTGATCTTAGGACATAATAATTAACTGCATGGAGGGGAGTGCTGCTCCTACTTTCCTATGCTAGTGCTGCCATAAACCCTGTGAAGCACAAAAAGAAAGATATACAATTGAATCTTTTCTTCAAAACTAGTAAGTGTTGATTTGTTTTAGTTTGGGATTCTGTACAGGTGCTGCAGAAGGGACCAAAAGTTTTGAGAAATGTTTTGGATGACATCTACTATGCAGTGGATAAATTCTGTAGAATTATCAACGTAGTAATTTTTAATGCATAATTCCTTAATATTGTTGCAGTAGAAAGCTAAAAATCATATTTAATGAGAATACTTCATTGCAAAGGGTTGCCAATTAAATTGAGCAACAGCCTCTGAAAAGATCAGTGTAGCCTGCCTCTATCAGACCATTGCTTTAGATTCTGCTATGCTTGTGTACTTACACAGCTGGTATTTTGATTATTTTTTCATACCTTCATGACATCTCATTACAAATCAATGGCATATGGATTGGTCTATTGGTGGTATCCTTATCAGAAGAGTTATAGCATATGTATTCATACTGTTCTGCATCAAGTACATTTTGGTAACAGTGGAGGATATCCATCAACAAAAGAGCAAGAGCAACTATGTAACTACACAAACAGTGGTTTTATACTTCAAGAGAACTCCATTTGCCACCAGATCCAGAGGAGAGACTCCCAATTTGACAACTATTTGAACCCTCAAAGAAAACTTATATTACCAAATCAACTGGTTTGATGATGTAGAGGTAACAGTGGAGGATATCCATCAACAAAAGAGCAAGAGCAACTATGTAACTAGACAAACAGTGGTTTTATACTTCAAGAGAACTCCAATTGCCACCAGATCTAGAGGAGACACTCCCAATTTGGCAACTATTTGAAACCTCAAAGAAAACTCATACTACCAAATCAACTGGTTTGATGATGTAGAGGTTGGAATTTCGGACAACAAGAATAAAAATTGACCAAGCACATCTTGGGAAAAAAATGGTGATTAATAAGTCAGCTCTTTGGTAATGGATATGGTGGTCAATATTTACTTGAAGGTGGATGAAACACAGATGCCATGATTTGGTTTATGAAAGATCTTGTATTAATTACTTAGAGGCTAGAGCTACAGCATGCTCATGTAAATGGGCATTTAAAGATAGGTAACTGCATATATAGGCTCTTACAATATTCTTCTATATACATCTTCTCTACAAGGGTTCAGAATTAATTGTAGCCCTAAAGTTAGATATGATGCTATGTCATATTTGGAACATGATGACACGTTTTTAGGCTGCAAATATGTATATAATTTTTGTACGTTTCTTGTTCTGACAAAAGTAAAACCACAAACCCTACTCAAAAAAGGGTATTTCCATGTCCATATACACAAACCAGTAACTTAGATAAATACAATTTGCTGCATTAAAAGAGAAAGTCCTTTTCTTCTTTGTTAATTATGGTTTTTCAGCAGTTTTCCTCTAAAAGTTTTATCTTTTTTAAATTTTGCACACTGAATGGAGCATATTGTTCAGTCCTGAAAAAGTGGACATCTCCCTCCAAGTTCCCAAAATGTCAAGGACATTGGCGACATCACTCAAGACCCCAAGGCTGCATCCCCATGGACCGCTTAAGATTAAGACAATGAAGAGGGTATAGATCATCAGGAATAATCTGGCCCTATTAAAAATAATCTCTTGACATCAACTACAATAAGTTTGCATAATCTGCATTTAAGAAAACATTCATATTGGTTTATATATGGAAAAAGCATTATAATGCATTTGGAGTAATAATAATCCATCACTTTTTAGAAAAAAAAATAAGTGGCAAAAATGAAAAAACCAGTTGTACATATTAGAATATTTAATTCTATGTTAGTCACCTATTTTTAGTTCCTTTATGTAATTAGCTTTTAAGCTTAATTTAGCGTTCACGCTTAATTTAGCGTTTAGCTCTTTAGTTTTTTACTTTAACGTTATGTTCTAATTATAGAACATCGTCTTGTAACCTCTATATATGCATTTGTATATCGTTCAATGTAATTATCCAATTATTGAATCATTCATTCAATTTATTTTTCATGGTACAGTCACTGAGATGGCTCAGTCTATGTTGGAGCATAGAAATGTTCCAAAACACTTTTGGGCGGAAGCGGTCTTCACTGCAGTCTACCTTCTGAACCGGTCACCCACAAAGGCCATTAAGAAGATGACTCCAGAGGAAGCTTGGTCTGGCAGGAAGCCCAAAATCAGTCATTTGAAAGTTTTTGGCTCTATAGCTTATGTTTGGATTCCAGATGTCAAGCACACCAAACTGGATCCAAAGAGTCAGAAATTGATGTTCACCGGCTACAATGACAACCACAAGGCATATCGACTGATTGATATAGACACTAATCACCTCATATTCAGTTGAGATGTAGTATTTGATGAAGAAAGAGGGCCTTTTCAGCCTTCCTCTCCTGATTTGAGCACTGAGGATCACCCTCCAAAGGCTACAAGAATGGGTGTTCATCTTCCCTTAGCTCCACCTGATGGGAGGGATTCAATTGACTCTAAAGTTGTGGGGTCTCCCAAGCATGACATTGTGGGGTCTCCCAAGCATGACATTGCACCCCCTGACTTTCCTTAGGGTCTTCTAGATCCACATCCAGAGGAGCTTGCTCCAGATATTCCAGGTAATCTTCATCCTACAATAGATGTTGGTACTTCTACTCTTCGGCCTAAGTGGTGGGCCAAGACCATTGGTGATCTTCATGATGATGAGTTCGTTGAGGGTATATCAATTAGAGGTAAGAGCAAGCAACACACAGTTAATTTTGCTCTTATGACCCACATTCACAATATTTATGAGCCTCAAACATATACAGAGGCTAAAGGTGTACCTGAATGGGAAAAGGCTATGGCTGCTAAGCAACATAGTCTTCTGAAAAAAACAACACTTGGGTATTGTCCGATCTTCCTCTAGGGAAGAAGCCCATTGGCTGCAAATGGGTGTTTAAAGTCAAGTATAAAGTTGATGGAAGCTTTGATAAGTACAAGGCTCGGTTGGTGGCAAAGGGGTTTTCACAGAAGGAGGGCATCGACTATAAGGAGACATTTGCTCCCATAGCCAAGATGGGTACCATTAGGCTTGTCCACACTCTCTCAACTCAATTTGGATGGAAAGTCCATCAAATGGACGTCAAGAGTGCCTTTCTCAATGGTGATTTGTAGGAAGAAGTTTACATGACGCAGCCTCCAGGTTTCAAGGTTGTCGATAAGAAACACCAGGTATGTAGACTAGTCAAAGTACTCTATGGCCTCAAATAGGCTCCTCGTGCATGGTACATCAAAATTGATAAGTACTTGATCGATCAGGGCTTTCAAAGGAGTCCTTTAGATCCCAATTTGTATGTCAAACATACTAGTGATGATATTCTATTTCTAGTAGTCTATGTTGATGATCTCATCATTACTAGCAATGCAGCACATTTGATCATGCAAGTCAAACAGAATTTGTGTCAACATTTTGATATGACAGATTTGGGACTTCTCCATTACTGTCTCAATGTAGAGGTTTGGCAGACTGATAGCCACATATTCATTTCTCAATCAAAGTATGCCAAGAGCCTACTAGATAAGTTTCGAATGCAAGATTGTAAACTTGCATCTACACCTATGGAGATAGGGCTCAAATCATCAGCCAAATCAAAGTCACCTGTAGTGGATGAGTCTTCATTCAGGCAACTAGTGGGCAACCTCATCTATCTCACCACCACTAGACCTAACATCAATTATGATGTGAGCTATATTTCTCGATTCATGTCAACTCCAAAAGTTGAACATTGGGTTGTAGTGAAGCGTGTGCTTAGATATGTGAAGGGCACTCATGTTTTGGCGTTCTGTACAACAGAAGCAAAGATCCTAGGCTGGTTGGTTTCACAGATTCAGATTGGGCAGGTTGTGTTGATGACAGAAAGTCAACTTCTGGGTATGTTTTCAGCTTGGGTACAGGTGCAGTCACATGGACCAACAAGAAGCAACAGGCAATAGCTCTTTCCTCGACCAAAGCAGAGTATCGGGGAACTGTTAAGGCAGCATGTGAGGCAATTTGGCTACGTAGGATTCTTGCAGACATGCAAATGTCTCAACCAGGACCTACTCCCATGTTTTGTGATAATCAAGGGGTTCTAAAATTAGCCGAAAATCCAGTCTTCCATGAGCGGACAAAACATGTGGAGCTTCATTGTCATTTCATCCACCAGCATGTTGAAGATGGATCAGTGATACTGCAATACATTCCTACAAGAGATCAAACTGCAGATATCCTCACCAAGTCCTTGAGCCCAGCAAAGTTTCTCAGATTTAGAGGGCAGCTTAGTGTGATAGATAGCATGACCATTAAGGGAGGGTATTAGAATATTTAATTCTATGTTAGTCACCTATTTTTAGTTCCTTGGTTAATGGTCATTTACTTTTTTTTATGTAATTAGCTTTTAAGCTTAATTTAGCGTTTAGCTCTTTAGTTTTTTACTTTAACATTATGTTCTAATTATAGAACATCGTCTTGTAACCTCTATATATACGTGTGTATATCGTTCAATGTAATTATCCGATTATTGAATCATTCATTCAATTTATTTTTCAGTACAAGAGGAACAATAAAGGTAGAACATAAGTGGATATAGTTAGATCAATTAGAAGAATGCAATCCACTCCTTTTTATGGATAAACTGGCTATCCTTTGCTTGTATCTCAACAAATACAATTAGTAATCTGCATTTGGCTTGATTGATACTTGTTTTCGCTGACAGAAATATTGTAGATTTTAGATTTTTTAATATGGGGCACAGTTTCGAGTGTTTATTGCATGAAACAATAAAAGTCTCAAATTTTAGGGTGTAAACGTGAGACAATGAAGAGCTGCTTAACAAAGTTAATTTACTCTTGATTATCATGACTAATGAGAGTCAAATATACATACGCCTGTGTACACTTTGTTTATTTGGAAACCCTAAGTTATAAATTTATATATTATAACATTTCAAGCCTGATGTTTGATTGCCAGGAAGGATGGTTATCATTAAAGTTCTTGTACATCTTAAATGTGGCTGTTAAATGCATTGCGATCTTTATAAATTGAAGTCTTATCACTATTTTGAGTTATGTATTAAAAGAATGAGGAATATTATGATTTGGAGAACATCTCTAGGTGTATTCAAATGGATAGGATAGGCTTTGGGAATAGTATATCTCTTAAAGTTTGAATACTCTCTTAAGAGAAGAGAGTATTCTTTTAATGATATCAGATTTCCATAATCCATAGCTTAATGTATCTCACTTTCTGGATTAGACTGTGTAAAAAAATTTGCATCAACATTTCGGATCACACTCCATTTCTGGGTTAAAGTATTCTTTCTAAATTAGGATTCTTTACTTATTTTCTTACTTTTTGAGGACAGGAATCTTCTGCAAATGATACATCATTTATCTCTATCTTTACTAAGTCTTTTTTTTTACGTTAAACTGTTCCCATTGTATTCAACTGTTATCTTTTCTGATAATGTAGGGAAAGTAAATGCTTTTGAAGATTTTGTTTACAAGGTTGGTTTAAGCCAACGATGGTTGGGAGATTTTATGTCTGAGTTTATATGTACACCTCCTCCTAATAGTTTATTTATGCATTGACTTAAGTAATAATAAAAGAATATCTAATAATTTCAAAAATAATTTCATTTGCAAACTACAGAATTTTTAAAGTTTTAAATTTCTTTTCATTTTTACATTTAAACTTGCTATATAATATTGGTTGTAGAGCCTTTTGGTTCATGACATTCAGTTTTCACGGAACTGTTGTACTCTGCATATTTCAGATGCATAATTTGCAATCTAAGAATCTCAAACTCGACCTCCAATTTTAACTCTGATAATTAAGTGGGGTCTACATAGTATTATTTATCACAGCCTTGGTATTACTGGCTATTGGCTTTTGTCTTCTAGGAACTTGGGGTACTTAAAGGGGCATATACATGAAAGGAACCTAGGTTCCAACTAACCATGAGTCAGACTATGTATGTATCATCAATGTGTTTTTATCTACATAACAAAAGGACGCGTCCCCGGCTATAATCCCATGTCCCCATACCAGGGACATTTCGGGGACTTGGAGATGGTTAGGGGATGTCCCCCTAGCTTGCCCAAAATTGCAAAATTTGTGGGAAACATCCAGGCAACTTGGGGACGGCAGTGATTCTCAAAGGGGACATCCCCCCATCCCCAATATGGCTGGGGGACGTCCCCCTGTCCCCTCACCGTCCCGGGGATGGCCAGCCGTCCGCCTTTTCCCAGCACATTAAAAAAAAAAGACTCAAAATGCTCAAAAAAACATTTTTTTATTTTATTATAGGTCTGTAAAACTGGATTTTCACTAATATGATGGGTAAACATGTCTGAATCACTTCCAAAAGCACTTAGAAATAATGAGCAGCAGCCTGGTAAAAAATTTCACAAACACTTAAAACTCGGTAGTGCATAAAAAAGTGGTTGCAGGTCTGCAATATTGGACTTTTCACAACTATGATAGGTAAACAGGTCTGAATCATAGCCAAAAGCACTCAGAAATATGAATAACAGCTTGGTATAGGATTTCACAAACACCCAAAACCTTGTAGTGCATAAAGAAGCGGTCGTAGGTCATAATAGAAATGGAAGACTATCAAAATATCCTCCAACCAGAAAGAAACAATGAACTACATGCAAACAGGTGTTGGCATATTGACAATGTATTTTCAATTATGAATGCATATTAAGTATTGACAATGAATTCTGAATTAGGAATGCATATTGAGGATTGACAATAAATTTTGAACACAAATGTGGTATGTTAAGGTTCTATAATATACATATACCTGCTTTATCCATGTTTTCATATGTGAATATAATGTATATATACATGCTTTATCTATTTTTCATATGAACATTCAAAATTTCCCTACATATTTAAAATTTTCCCTATATTTTATATAGCCGTCCCCTTTGCCATCCCCCAACTGTCCCCAAAATTGGCAAAAAAATGTGCTGTCCTGGAAACTCATCCTGCCGTCCCCTGTCATCCCCGTCCCGGAAACTTGGGGTAACATAGGTTTTTATTATCATTTCTCTTACCTTCACATGCTTGAGCGCATCATCTTTAAGGTAGGCTGTTAAAGGTGTCGGCCATTGTGCTTCTATGCCGTGCTAGTATTAACAAATGAAGAGTATGTATTTCACCTCCAAATTTTACTTACAAGAGATCAAGATATCTTTGATTAGAAACCTAAAATATGACAAAATATTGCCAGAAATCTAAAACAAAACTCCACAAAGACCAAAAAATGTTGCACTAATAGCTGAGGTAAGATTAACAACGAACACTCACTTCCACATTTTTCTAGTTTACTTCTGATGTCAACTAGGCATAACATTGTCCTTTCGGATTCCTCTAAGATCTCATATTGATTGTCAAAGATCTATATCTAAGAGATCCATTGCCACTACGGACTAAATGGTAAAGAATCCACCATTGGGCAAAAAGATTGGAATCAGGAAACTCGCCCAAACACTGAATAGTAAGCCCTTAAATTTAGAGCGAAAATTACCAAAATTTATTTTAAGAAATAGTGTATATCTGGTCACTTTCTATGCATCGACCATATAACCATTCACTTGTGCAAGATACTGGCCAGGGGATACATAAATTATACTAATGGGCTGTAGTTCCTCTGCCAGATAATGCAGAATATCATAATACCCAGTAAGGCTATATTCAATTTTCAGACCCTGCCTTGCCCAAAGAGTGTCTGAGTAAAAGGATGGCTAAAGTCTCCAAAAGCATGCCTCCACTCTGCAGTTATGCCCCTAAGAGTCCTATTTCTAAAAGCACCCTAACAAAAAGAACATGCGTTTTGACCATCCAAAAAAGAACCAACATGCAAGATCAATGATATCACAACCAAAAGTCTTCTCAGAAAACAACATCCTTACCTATCCAGATCCAACAATGATGTTGTTAATTGGAATGAAAATCAATTTCACAAAGAACCCAACAAAACCCATCACAACGAACCCGATAGCTGTCCTGAATGCCACTTTACTGAACTCTGCAAAGTTAACACATTCCAAGCCCAATAAATATTTTTTCATATTAAAAATATATATGTATACAGGTAGAAGTAAAATTTACGACAGGATCAGGTCTTCTTACCTTTCCGATCTGGCTTGTGACATCTCTTAACGAGTCTGATGCTATCTTTAGCAAACTCCTTCAAGGGTTGTACAACAGTGTCCACAGCCTCCATGATTCTGAAATTTACAGTCAGTTGTCTCAGAAAAATACAAAACAGAAACCCAGACCGTTGTTAAGATTTGGTCTTAACAATTACTAAATATTCAACTACGGAAAACCCCTCAACAACCAAATTTGAGATTAAAACCCATCGAATCATCTCTGAAAAACAGAACAATGAAAGCCAAACCATTCTTAAAGCTTGGGCCTGACCATTAATTTATACCCGTATGCAGCACCGAACCCCAATTTCACGTCAGAATTTCTCAAAATAAAAAGCGTACCAAATCAAAACAAAAGTAGTCAGATCCGGTGACGAAAATTCCTCTATTGTCCTTGAACTCACAATTTGAAATGGGACTATTGCGATCAAAAGAGATCGAGACAAATTCAGATGGAAAGGACCTTGCTAGAACAAAAAAAAATCTAATCTTCAGGCTCGAACCCTAGGTTCAACCATAAACCTCTGGATCTCGCATTCTTTCCCAAAAAATCCTCTAAAAGTGCTATAAATAAGAACATAGATGTATAAATGACAATTGTGACACCAATCCTAACGGATCAACTCATAGTTACCCTTGAACACTACATAAACAATCTCGATGAAAACGATAACCTTGAAAGAAGCAAATTTTGCAATCTACATATACCGAATTACACCAGAAAAGGCTTGCCAGAGAAAGGATTACCAGTAAAATATAGATCTAAGCTCAATTCACGCGTTGTAAAAATGTAGAGCCGATCTATTCCACGATAAAAGCCTCCAAGAGTTCTACAATGGCGACCAGTATAAAACCTGACCTTAAAATTAGTCTCGACGGTATTAGTATTGGAAGAATTTACTGTTTTGTTTAAATAAATGATTTTTCGTCGGCTTGAAGTCGGGCTGAATAAGTCTTAAAATTGAATAAACTAGTAGACGTTGAACAGCACGAACTGGACGGTGATATAATACGCGTAGAGATGCTAGTAATTGGATTTAAGGTTTAATGGATATGTTTATAAATTTTTATAGTAAAGTAATATATAAAATTTTAGTGTATTTGTAAGTATTTATAAAGGTAATGTCATATATTGATAAAATAAAGAATACATAATACACAATTAAAAGTATATAAGAAATAAGAATAAAAATAAAAATATAGATAAAAACAAATTTTAAGAAGTTTTGTAGTATTGGATAGAAGAATGATATGTCTATATTTACACATAAAATATAAGGAAAATAAATAAAAACATCTAAATATGTGTCTTGGAAGAAGTTTTATATAATTAGATAGAAGAACAATATGTCTATATTTACACACAAAATACCAAAAAAAAAAATACAAAACATCTAAATATGAGCTTTGGAAGAAGTTTTGTAGCATTTGATACTAGAACAATATGTCTATATTTACACACAAAATACATAAGTCTTGTGTACTACATAAGTCGTAATTTACTCGATTATGAAGTTCGATATATTTCAATAAATAAACAATGTCTTGCTCGTATTTTTGCAACTCAGAAGTTAAGACATTACCTCCTCAATGTTGAAACACGTGTTATCATCAAGTTTGATTCGTTAAAGCATCTCTTCTCTAAAACCAATTTTTCAGGATGCTTAGCAAAATGGATTATGTTAACTAAATTTGACCTTAAGTTTGTCTCTCAAAAAATGGTTAAAGGCCAATCTTTAACCAACCATCTTGCTAACACGTTTCCCCTTTCACTTATCCTAATCAAGGGACATTTCTCGATGAGCTTGTCCTTCCTTTAAATGTGGACAATACTTGGGATTTGTTCTTTGATTGATCTAGATGCCAAATCGGCTCCAGTGTTGGTGTGATATTAGTACCTCCTTCAAGAAAGTTGCTTCCTCTATCCTATTATCTAAATTTCCTATGCGTCAATAACATTGTTGAGTATGAAGCCCTTGTCATTAGATTGAAAGCGACTTTATCCTTTAAATTTTCAACACTTGCATATCTTTTGTGATTCACAATTGATCAGAAGACAAGTTATGGGAACATATCAAGCTAAAAAAACTTAACTCTAAGTATTGTGACTTAGTATCATCATTGTTAAAGAAGTTTGCTTCTTACACCATAGATCCTGCCCCACAAAAAGATAATTGACAAGCAGATGCAATGGAAAGTGTTGCTTCCCTTATATCTATTGACAATCCTTCTATGGATTGCCAATTTATAATTCATAATCTTCCCTCTCCTATTGTTTTTTATAGTTCTAGTGAGATTTCTTGTTGTTATAACATGGATTTTGATGAGTGGTACTCACATATTATTCAATATTTGCATGATGGCACTTTTCCTGATCCCACAAGTAAAAATACTAGAACTTGAATTTGTAAACTTA